>NW_026967924.1:0-154711 GCF_028390025.1 Pseudophryne corroboree
TCAGGCTTTTGCAGAAGAAGCTGGAGGCATTGAAGAAGGAGCTAACACGGAGCGATTCCGCTAGGCATGTGGGACTTGTGGATGCAGCCCTTAATTCGCTTAACAAGGATTCACGGGTGGTCAATCTGTTGAAATCAGAGCACTACATTTTGGCCACCGTGCTCGATCCTAGATTTAAAGCCTACCTTGGATCTCTCTTTCCGGCAGACACAGGTCTGCTGGGGTTGAAAGACCTGCTGGTGACAAAATTGTCAAGTCAAGCGAAACGCGACCTGTCAACATCTCCTCCTTCACATTCTCCCGCAACTGGGGGTGCGAGGAAAAGGCTCAGAATTCCGAGCCCACCCGCTGGCGGTGATGCAGGGCAGTCTGGAGCGACTGCTGATGCTGACATCTGGTCCGGACTGAAGGACCTGACAACGATTACGGACATGTCGTCTACTGTCACTGCATATGATTCTCTCAACATTGATAGAATGGTGGAGGATTATATGAGTGACCGCATCCAAGTAGGCACGTCACACAGTCCGTACTTATACTGGCAGGAAAAAGAGGCAATTTGGAGGCCCTTGCACAAACTGGCTTTATTCTACCTAAGTTGCCCTCCCACAAGTGTGTACTCCGAAAGAGTGTTTAGTGCCGCCGCTCACCTTGTCAGCAATCGGCGTACGAGGTTACATCCAGAAAATGTGGAGAAGATGATGTTCATTAAAATGAATTATAATCAATTCCTCCGCGGAGACATTGACCAGCAGCAATTGCCTCCACAAAGTACACAGGGAGCTGAGATGGTGGATTCCAGTGGGGACGAATTGATAATCTGTGAGGAGGGGGATGTACACGGTGATATATCGGAGGGTGAAGATGAGGTGGACATCTTGCCTCTGTAGAGCCAGTTTGTGCAAGGAGAGATTAATTGCTTCTTTTTTGGGGGGGGTCCAAACCAACCCGTCATATCAGTCACAGTCGTGTGGCAGACCCTGTCACTGAAATGATGGGTTGGTTAAAGTGTGCATGTCCTGTTTTGTTTATACAACATAAGGGTGGGTGGGAGGGTGGGAGGGCCCAAGGATAATTCCATCTTGCACCTCTTTTTTCTTTTCTTTTTCTTTGCATCATGTGCTGATTGGGGAGGGTTTTTTGGAAGGGACATCCTGCGTGACACTGCAGTGCCACTCCTAGATGGGCCCGGTGTTTGTGTCGGCCACTAGGGTCGCTAATCTTACTCACACAGCTACCTCATTGCGCCTCTTTTTTTCTTTGCGTCATGTGCTGTTTGGGGAGGGTTTTTTGGAAGGGACATCCTGCGTGACACTGCAGTGCCACTCCTAGATGTGCCCGGTGTTTGTGTCGGCCACTAGGGTCGCTAATCTTACTCACACAGTCAGCTACCTCATTGCGCCTCTTTTTTTCTTTGCGTCATGTGCTGTTTGGGGAGGGTTTTTTGGAAGGGCCATCCTGCGTGACACTGCAGTGCCACTCCTAGATGGGCCCGGTGTTTGTGTCGGCCACTAGGGTCGCTAATCTTACTCACACAGCTACCTCATTGCGCCTCTTTTTTTCTTTGCGTCATGTGCTGTTTGGGGAGGGTTTTTTGGAAGGGACATCCTGCGTGACACTGCAGTGCCACTCCTAGATGGGCCCGGTGTTTGTGTCGGCCACTAGGGTCGCTTATCTTTCTCACACAGCTACCTCATTGCGCCTCTTTTTTTCTTTGCGTCATGTGCTGTTTGGGGAGGGTTTTTTGGAAGGGACATCCTGCGTGACACTGCAGTGCCACTCCTAGATGGGCCCGGTGTTTGTGTCGGCCACTAGGGTCGCTTATCTTTCTCACACAGTCAGCTACCTCATTGCGCCTCTTTTTTTCTTTGCGTCATGTGCTGTTTGGGGAGGGTTTTTTGGAAGGGACATCCTGCGTGACACTGCAGTGCCACTCCTAGATGGGCCCGGTGTTTGTGTCGGCCACTAGGGTCGCTTATCTTACTCACACAGCGACCTCGGTGCAAATTTTAGGACTAAAAATAATATTGTGAGGTGTGATGTGTTCAGAATAGGCTGAAAATGAGTGTAAATTATGTTTTTTGAGGTTAATAATACTTTGGGATCAAAATTACCCCCAAATTCTATGATTTAAGCTGTTTTTTAGGGTTTTTTGAAAAAAACACCCGAATCCAAAACACACCCGAATCCGACAAAAATAACTCGGTGAGGTTTTGCCAAAACGCGTTCGAACCCAAAACACGGCCGCGGAACCGAACCCAAAACCAAAACACAAAACCCGAAAAATTTCAGGCGCTCATCTCTACTTAAAACATCTAACATAATTACCATTGCTTCTTAAACCTCTCACAAGCCTTTCATTTCTTACACTCCAAATACTTTTCTGCACCCACTTTATCTACGCTTTTGACTCATTTCATACTAAATCTACACCCCTTGAGCCTACACTGCTTTTCTCACCTGCATTTCTGCAATTCTTCTGCTCGGATTGCCTTACAGTCTCCTCTCCTACTTCCACTTTCCCTCAACCTATTTACCTACTTAACACTATGTCAAGGTTTTCTTATACTCCCCACATCACTCAGTGTCTACCTAATAATGTATCTTTAGCCTTCCCCCCTAGTCTCCTCCACCTCCTCCTCTCTCCCCTCCTCTGTCTCCCCTCCATCCCTCTGTTTTCTTCCCCCACCTTTCCTGTTACCCCACTTTCATTCACCTCTGCCCCATGGTCCTGCTACCCCACAACTCAGCCCTGCTCCCTCTCTCCCTTCCCTGTCACCTCCCCACACCCCCATCCACATCACACTGACCTCCCTCCCTGCCCACCTCCTGCAGTTTCCCCTCCTAGCTCAGGCACCCGTACCAACACTACTCTCTCATCATCCCTGCCCTCAAAGTTAATCCCACCTCATCGCTACAGCAACCCTGAAAATCTAATTCACATCTCTCCCACAAACTCATACCCCCTATCCTGTGCCCTCTGGAATGCCAGATCTGTTTATAACAAACTGGTCCCCACTCATGACCTTTTCATTTCCAACTCCCTACACCTACTAGCCATTACTGAAACTTGGATTACGCCCTCTGACACTACTTCTGCTGCTGCTCTCTCTGCTGGGGGCCTTACATTCACACACACACCCCGACCTGGGGGTCGCCATGGGGGTGGTGTTGGGGTCCTTTTACCTTCTAGTTACTCCTACCAACTCATACCACCAGAACCATCCCTTATATTCTCTACATTTGAGGTCCACGCCATATGCCTCTTCCAACCAGTCCATCTTAGAGTAGCTGTCATTTACCGCCCCCCTGGCACTGCTTCCAAATTAATCGACAACTTTGCTTCCTGGCTTCCTCACTTCCTCTCTTCTGACATTCCCACCATTATCCTAGGCGATTTCAACATCCCTATTGACATCCCCACACAATCCCCTGCCTCTAAACTCCTTAACCTCACCTCTTCACTTGGTCTCTCCCAGTGGACCTCCTCACCCTCCCATGTGAATGGGAGCTCACTGGATCTGGTCTTCACTCACCGCTGTGATATTTCTGATTTTTCCAACTCCCCATTTCCCCTCTCTGACCACCACCTGCTCTCCTTCAACCTATCTCTCTCGACTTCCCCATCTCTACCTCCTAAGGCTACCATCACTAAGCGTAACATTGAAGCTATTGACACCACATTCCTTTCCTCCCTGTTTGACTCACTTCTCTCTCCTATTCTCTCTCTCTCATGCCCTGAACAAGCCACTTCCACATACAATGCTTCCCTTACTTCTGCTCTTGACTCTGTTGCTCCACCAACCACTATTCACCCTCACAAATTAACACCTCAACCCTGGCACACCAAATGCACCAGATATCTGCAAAAATGCTCACGTACGGCTGAGCGACACTGGAGGAAATCACGCTCTAAGGCAGACTTCCTCCATTTCAAACTTATGCTCTCATCCTTCAGTGCTGCCCTTTCTCTTGCTAAACAGTCATACTTAAAGAACCTCATCTCCTCCCAGTCTTCCAACCCCCGGCGCCTCTTTGCCACTCTCAACTCACTCCTCTGCCCACCTCCACCTCGTCTCCCTTCCTCACTCTCTGCTCTTGACTTTGCCACTTACTTCACATCCAAAATTGACTCCATACGTCAGGACATCACATCACACCAGACTATCAGTAACCAGCCTTCTCACAACCCTTACGAACCCTCCCCATCCCTCGCACCAACTCTGTCATCTTTCTCCCATGCATCTGGAGAGGAAGTCATGGCCCTCATTCGTTCCTGTCCCCTCACCACCTCCCCACTTGACCCAATCCCCTCCTGCCTCCTTTGCCACCTCTCTTCTTCTGCTTTTTCCCATCTTTCCCACCTTCTCAATCTCTCCCTCTCATCAGGCACTGTCCCCTCTGCCTTCAAGCACGCTCTCATCTCTCCTATTCTTAAAAAACCTACCCTTGATCCAAACACTCTCTCCAACTACCGACCCATCTCTCTCCTCCCTTTTGCCTCCAAACTCCTTGAGCGTATTGTCTACAACCGCCTTACTTCCTTTCTTTCCTCACACTCACTGCTTGACCCATTCCAGTCTGGCTTCCGTCCTCTCCACTCCACTAAAACTGCCCTTACAAAAGTATGCAATGACCTCCATGCTGCTAAATCTAAGGGACACTACTCTCTACTTATTCTACTTGATCTCTCTGCTGCTTTTGACACTGTGGACCATCCTCTCCTACTGCAAATCCTTCACTCCATTGGTCTGCGTAACACAGCCCTCTCTTGGTTGTCGTCCTACCTTTCTGACCGTTCATTCTCTGTCTCCTCTCATGACTCCACCTCCCCCTCACTTCCACTAACTGTAGGGGTACCCCAAGGTTCTGTCCTTGGTCCTCTTCTCTTCTCTCTCTATACGTCCTCACTAAGTAAGCTCATTAGTTCTTTTGGTTTCCAATATCATCTCTATGCTGATGACACTCAAATCTATCTTTCCTCTCCAGACCTCTCCCCTACTCTCCTCACTCGTATCTCCAACTGTCTCTCTGCTATCTCTTCCTGGATGTCCCAGCTCTTTCTTAAACTTAACATGTCTAAGACCGAGCTGATCATCTTCCCTCCCTCCCGCATAACCTCACCTCCTACAATCTCATTATCTATTGATGGCACTACTATCTCCTCTACCCCCCAAGTGCGCTGTCTTGGAGTAATCCTTGACTCCTCCCTCTCCTTCAAACCACACATTCAGCACCTCTCACAAACCTGCCGTTTTCATCTAAAAAATATTTCCAGGATCAGACCCTTTCTGACCCAGGATGCTACTAAGACTCTTATCCACTCACTGGTCATCTCCAGACTGGACTGCTGTAATCTCTTCCTGACTGGCATTCCTGACAAATACCTCTCTCCACTCCAATCTATCCTCAATGCTGCTTCCCGGCTCATTTTCCTCACCAAACGCACTACGTCCACCTCTCCTCTCTTACTAGTCCTTCACTGGCTCCCCTTCCCTTTCAGAATCCATTTCAAGCTTCTCACACTTGCTTACAAAGCCCTCACCCACTCCTCTCCCATCTACATCTCTGATCTTATCTCGCTTTACACTCCCACCCGTCCTCTTCGCTCTGCTAATGCACACCGACTCCTGCCTACGGATTACTTCCTCCCACTCCTACCTCCAAGATTTTTCACGTGCTGCACCACTTCTCTGGAATTCCCTACCTCTCCCCCTCAGACTCTCCACCTCTCTACAAAACTTCAAACGGGCTCTCAAAACCCACTTCTTCACCAAACCCAGACAAATCTCATCCTAAACCTCTGTTCCACGCTCTCTATGTACCCCATCTGTCTCACCCCTGTCTGTCTACCCCTCCCTTTTAGAATGTAAGCTCTCACGAGCAGGGCCCTCTTCCCTCATGTGCTTACTCTTTTCTTACTTTAATAATCTTCAGCTGCACCAAATCCAGCAGTCTTCTGCCTCCTGATACTTATTCCAGTGTCATCTGCTGATGTAGCTATGTTTATTTACCCTGTACTTGTCCTATATTGTCGTCAACTGTAAGTTGCTGTTTTCCTGTTTGATTATTTGTTTATGTACTCTGTAATTGGGCACTGCGGAACCCTTGTGGCGCCATATAAATAAAGGATAATAATAATAATAAATAATATAATATATAGCAGTACGGTACAGTAGGCCACTGCTCTACCTACCTCTGTGTCGTCAAGTATACTATCCATCCATACCTGTGGTGCATTTTAGAAAAAAAACATGTCTCGGCAGAGCAATCTATAAATCCATAATTTTTCAGACAGCAACAGTGGGTATTGTAATAGTCACCCAATCCATCACTTTTATAGGGTTACATGCACCCACATGCTACAGCCTGTCTCAATAATTTTACTGTCACGCTGTGTGTGTTTGTGTTTTTATTTGGGTATTTTTTGTTGTTGTAGAACTACAGGTACCAGCAAGCCCGTTATTTCCCCGCCTGCTGGTACTTGAGGTTCTCCAAGTACCAGCAAGCGGGGGAGGCTTGCTGGGCCTTGTAGTTCCACAACAACAAAAAACAATATTCTTTTTTTACACACATGGCTATCAGCCCGGCACCCACCACCCAGGGGTGCTGGGGACAGCCTCGAGCTTTACCTCTGGCCCTTGGGTGCCTCGAGGGGAGGAACCTCTTGATTTAAGGGGTCCCCACTCCTCCAGGGAACCCCGGCCAGGGGTGACTAGTTGGAGGGGTAATGCCAGGGCCGCAGGGACCTACATAAAAGTGTCCCCCGGCTGTGGCATTATCTCTCTGGCTAGTGGAGCCCGGTGCTGGTTTTAAAAATATGGGGGACCCCTACATCTTTTGTCCCACGTATTTTTGGAACCTGGACCGTTCTAAGAGCCCGGTGCTGGTTGTCTAAATACGGGGAACCCCTGTCCAATTTTTCCCCCAGTATTTAAATAACCAGGACCGGCTCAAAGAGCCAGAGGCTGGTTATACTAAGGAGGGGGGACCTCACGCATTTTTTTTAACCCATTCAGACCCTTCTCCTTTAAGTTAATGGAAGCCCTGGACAACAAAATTGCATTCATGTCCTCCTCCCTCACCCTTCCCAGTCCCAAACACTCATTTTTTTTTTCTTTAAAAATGTATAATATATAACAAGAACAATGAGCAGGCAGGCAGCGGGCATTGGCGGCATCGGACTGAGATAGAAATTAGTGGTGGAGGGCTGGGTCAGTTGATTGTGGGAGAGTTTGTAAGCCATTGGCGGTGGCAGCGGGTATCGGCTCAGAGGCAGTAGCGGGCATTGGCTAAGGGTCATCGGCAGGATTCGGCGGAAATTATGGCTGTAGTGCCTCACTAGCCACTGACCTCACCGCACGCCACTGTGGGACAGATGTAACATGCAGAGAGAGGTAGATTTGGGAGGGGGAATGTCCTAGCATAACTGTTAATTGCAGTGTAATACTGTAATTCAGCTGTGCAGCATTTGTGGCTAAATGTCAAAGAAGCCAGTATTTACCCTGCATGCAAAACAATAAATGTATTTGAACATACCTCCCAACTATACCAATTTTTGCAGGACAGTCACTTTTTTTGGGAATGTCCAGCTAACCCAAACAACCCCCCCCCCCCCCCTGTGGGGGCCGCAGTGTCCCATAGTCATGGGGAACGGGGGGGGGGGTGTGAATGGCTCCCTGTAGCTTGTTGCTCTGCAAATATGCACATTGTGGGTAATTCAGACCTGATCGCTAGGGTGTGTTTTTTGCATCCCTGTAATCAGGTAGTTGCCGCCTACAGCGGAAGGGAAAATTTGCTGTGCAGGTGTGTGATCACATGTGCACAAGAGCTGCACAGCTCAGCACTTACTCAGCCATTGAGGTGACGTCACAAATCCTCCCACAAAACGCCCGGTCCCTCCAGGGTTTTTCCGGACACTCCCTAGAAACATTCAGTTGCCACCCACACAAACACCCTCTTCTTGTCAATATTCTTGTGATCTCCGGACCGTCGCACTTACGCATTGTGGCTAGAGATGAGCGGGTTCGGTTTCTCTGAATCCGAACCCGCCAGAACTTCATGTTTTTTTTCACGGGTCCGAGCGACTCGGATCTTCCCGCCTTGCTCGGTTAACCCGAGCGCGCCCGAACGTCATCATGACGCTGTCGGATTCTCGCGAGGCTCGGATTCTATCGCGAGACTCGGATTCTATATAAGGAGCCGCGCGTCGCCGCCATTTTCACACGTGCATTGAGATTGATAGGGAGAGGACGTGGCTGGCGTCCTCTCCGTTTAGAATTAGAATAGATTAGAGAGACACTTGATTTACTAATTTTGGGGAGCATTAGGAGTACTCAGTAGTGTACAGTGCAGAGTTTTGCTGATAGTGACCAGTGACCACCACTTTTATTTATAATCCGTTCTCTGCCTGAAAAAAGCGATACACAGCACACAGTGACTCAGTCACATACCATATCTGTGTGCACTGCTCAGGCTCAGGCCAGTGTGCTGCATCATCTATTATCTATATATAATATTATATATATCTGTCTGACTGCTCAGCTCACACAGCTTATAATTGTGGGGGAGACTGGGGAGCACTACTGCAGTGCCAGTTATAGGTTATAGCAGGAGCCAGGAGTACATAATATAATCCGTTCTCTGCCTGAAAAAAGCGATACACAGCACACAGTGACTCAGTCACATACCATATCTGTGTGCACTGCTCAGGCTCAGGCCAGTGTGCTGCATCATCTATTATCTATATATAATATTATATATATCTGTCTGACTGCTCAGCTCACACAGCTTATAATTGTGGGGGAGACTGGGGAGCACTACTGCAGTGCCAGTTATAGGTTATAGCAGGAGCCAGGAGTACATAATATATTATATAGTGAGTGACCACCAGACACACAGTGCAGTTTATTTAATATATCCGTTCTCTGCCTGAAAAAAGCGATACACACAGTGACTCAGTCAGTCACATACCATATCTGTGTGCACTGCTCAGGCTCAGGCCAGTGTGCTGCATCATCTATATATATTATATATCTGTCTGACTGCTCAGCTCACACAGCTTATAATTGTGGGGGAGACTGGGGAGCACTACTGCAGTGCCAGTTATAGGTTATAGCAGGAGCCAGGAGTACATAATATTATATTAAAATTAAACAGTGCACACTTTTGCTGCAGGAGTGCCACTGCCAGTGTGACTAGTGACCAGTGACCTGACCACCAGTATATAATATTAGTAGTATACTATCTCTTTATCAACCAGTCTATATTAGCAGCAGACACAGTACAGTGCGGTAGTTCACGGCTGTGGCTACCTCTGTGTCGGCACTCGGCAGCCCGTCCATAATTGTATATACCACCTAACTGTGGTTTTTTTTTCTTTCTTTATACATACATACTAGTTACGAGTATACTATCTCTTTATCAACCAGTCTATATATTAGCAGCAGACACAGTACAGTGCGGTAGTTCACGGCTGTGGCTACCTCTGTGTCGGCACTCGGCAGCCCGTCCATAATTGTATATACCACCTAACCGTGGTTTTTTTTTCTTTCTTTATACATACATACTAGTTACGAGTATACTATCTCTTTATCAACCAGTCTATATATTAGCAGCAGACACAGTACAGTGCGGTAGTTCACGGCTGTGGCTACCTCTGTGTCGGCACTCGGCAGCCCGTCCATAATTGTATATACCACCTAACCGTGGTTTTTTTTTCTTTCTTTATACATACATACTAGTTACGAGTATACTATCTCTTTATCAACCAGTCTATATTAGCAGCAGACACAGTACAGTGCGGTAGTTCACGGCTGTGGCTACCTCTGTGTCGGCACTCGGCAGCCCGTCCATAATTGTATATACCACCTAACCGTGGTTTTTTTTTCTTTCTTTATACATACATACTAGTTACGAGTATACTATCTCTTTATCAACCAGTCTATATATTAGCAGCAGACACAGTACAGTGCGGTAGTTCACGGCTGTGGCTACCTCTGTGTCGGCACTCGGCAGCCCGTCCATAATTGTATACTAGTATCCAATCCATCCATCTCCATTGTTTACCTGAGGTGCCTTTTAGTTGTGCCTATTAAAATATGGAGAACAAAAATGTTGAGGTTCCAAAATTAGGGAAAGATCAAGATCCACTTCCACCTCGTGCTGAAGCTGCTGCCACTAGTCATGGCCGAGACGATGAAATGCCAGCAACGTCGTCTGCCAAGGCCGATGCCCAATGTCATAGTACAGAGCATGTCAAATCCAAAACACCAAATATCAGTAAAAAAAGGACTCCAAAACCTAAAATAAAATTGTCGGAGGAGAAGCGTAAACTTGCCAATATGCCATTTACCACACGGAGTGGCAAGGAACGGCTGAGGCCCTGGCCTATGTTCATGGCTAGTGGTTCAGCTTCACATGAGGATGGAAGCACTCAGCCTCTCGCTAGAAAAATGAAAAGACTCAAGCTGGCAAAAGCAGCACAGCAAAGAACTGTGCATTCTTCGAAATCCCAAATCCACAAGGAGAGTCCAATTGTGTCGGTTGCGATGCCTGACCTTCCCAACACTGGACGTGAAGAGCATGCGCCTTCCACCATTTGCACGCCCCCTGCAAGTGCTGGAAGGAGCACCCGCAGTCCAGTTCCTGATAGTCAGATTGAAGATGTCAGTGTTGAAGTACACCAGGATGAGGAGGATATGGGTGTTGCTGGCGCTGGGGAGGAAATTGACCAGGAGGATTCTGATGGTGAGGTGGTTTGTTTAAGTCAGGCACCCGGGGAGACACCTGTTGTCCGTGGGAGGAATATGGCCGTTGACATGCCAGGTGAAAATACCAAAAAAATCAGCTCTTCGGTGTGGAGGTATTTCACCAGAAATGCGGACAACAGGTGTCAAGCCGTGTGTTCCCTTTGTCAAGCTGTAATAAGTAGGGGTAAGGACGTTAACCACCTCGGAACATCCTCCCTTATACGTCACCTGCAGCGCATTCATAATAAGTCAGTGACAAGTTCAAAAACTTTGGGTGACAGCGGAAGCAGTCCACTGACCAGTAAATCCCTTCCTCTTGTAACCAAGCTCACGCAAACCACCCCACCAACTCCCTCAGTGTCAATTTCCTCCTTCCCCAGGAATGCCAATAGTCCTGCAGGCCATGTCACTGGCAATTCTGACGAGTCCTCTCCTGCCTGGGATTCCTCCGATGCATCCTTGCGTGTAACGCCTACTGCTGCTGGCGCTGCTGTTGTTGCCGCTGGGAGTCGATGGTCATCCCAGAGGGGAAGTCGTAAGCCCACTTGTACTACTTCCAGTAAGCAATTGACTGTTCAACAGTCCTTTGCGAGGAAGATGAAATATCACAGCAGTCATCCTACTGCAAAGCGGATAACTGAGGCCTTGGCATCCTGGGTGGTGAGAAACGTGGTTCCGGTATCCATCATTACTGCAGAGCCAACTAGAGACTTGTTGGAGGTACTGTGTCCCCGGTACCAAATACCATCTAGGTTCCATTTCTCTAGGCAGGCGATACCGAAAATGTACACAGACCTCAGAAAAAGAGTCACCAGTGTCCTAAAAAATGCAGCTGTACCCAATGTCCACTTAACCACGGACATGTGGACAAGTGGAGCAGGGCAGGGTCAGGACTATATGACTGTGACAGCCCACTGGGTAGATGTATGGACTCCCGCCGCAAGAACAGCAGCGGCGGCACCAGTAGCAGCATCTCGCAAACGCCAACTCTTTCCTAGGCAGGCTACGCTTTGTATCACCGCTTTCCAGAATACGCACACAGCTGAAAACCTCTTACGGCAACTGAGGAAGATCATCGCGGAATGGCTTACCCCAATTGGACTCTCCTGTGGATTTGTGGCATCGGACAACGCCAGCAATATTGTGTGTGCATTAAATCTGGGCCAATTCCAGCACGTCCCATGTTTTGCACATACCTTGAATTTGGTGGTGCAGAATTTTTTAAAAAACGACAGGGGCGTGCAAGAGATGCTGTCGGTGGCCAGAAGAATTGCGGGACACTTTCGGCGTACAGGCACCACGTACAGAAAACTGGAGCACCACCAAAAACTACTGAACCTGCCCTGCCATCATCTGAAGCAAGAAGTGGTAACGAGGTGGAATTCAACCCTCTATATGCTTCAGAGGTTAGAGGAGCAGCAAAAGGCCATTCAAGCCTATACAATTGAGCACGATATAGTAGGTGGAATGCACCTGTCTCAAGTGCAGTGGAGAATGATTTCAACGTTGTGCAA
The DNA here is from genome assembly GCF_028390025.1 of Pseudophryne corroboree. Classification (NCBI taxonomy): domain Eukaryota; kingdom Metazoa; phylum Chordata; class Amphibia; order Anura; family Myobatrachidae; genus Pseudophryne; species Pseudophryne corroboree. The sequence continues at coordinate 12,266 of NW_026967924.1, forward strand.
GGTTCTGATGCCCTTTGAACTTGCCACACGTGAAGTCAGTTCAGACACTGCCAGCCTGAGTCAGGTCATTCCCCTCATCAGGCTTTTGCAGAAGAAGCTGGAGGCATTGAAGGAGGAGCTAACACGGAGCGATTCCGCTAGGCATGTGGGACTTGTGGATGCAGCCCTTAATTCGCTTAACAAGGATTCACGGGTGGTCAATCTGTTGAAATCAGAGCACTACATTTTGGCCACCGTGCTCGATCCTAGATTTAAAGCCTACCTTGGATCTCTCTTTCCGGCAGACACAGGTCTGCTGGGGTTGAAAGACCTGCTGGTGACAAAATTGTCAAGTCAAGCGGAACGCGACCTGTCAACATCTCCTCCTTCACATTCTCCCGCAACTGGGGGTGCGAGGAAAAGGCTCAGAATTCCGAGCCCACCCGCTGGCGGTGATGCAGGGCAGTCTGGAGCGACTGCTGATGCTGACATCTGGTCCGGACTGAAGGACCTGACAACGATTACGGACATGTCGTCTACTGTCACTGCATATGATTCTCTCAACATTGATAGAATGGTGGAGGATTATATGAGTGACCGCATCCAAGTAGGCACGTCACACAGTCCGTACTTATACTGGCAGGAAAAAGAGGCAATTTGGAGGCCCTTGCACAAACTGGCTTTATTCTACCTAAGTTGCCCTCCCACAAGTGTGTACTCCGAAAGAGTGTTTAGTGCCGCCGCTCACCTTGTCAGCAATCGGCGTACGAGGTTACATCCAGAAAATGTGGAGAAGATGATGTTCATTAAAATGAATTATAATCAATTCCTCCGCGGAGACATTGACCAGCAGCAATTGCCTCCACAAAGTACACAGGGAGCTGAGATGGTGGATTCCAGTGGGGACGAATTGATAATCTGTGAGGAGGGGGATGTACACGGTGATATATCGGAGGGTGAAGATGAGGTGGACATCTTGCCTCTGTAGAGCCAGTTTGTGCAAGGAGAGATTAATTGCTTCTTTTTTTGGGGGGGTCCAAACCAACCCGTCATATCAGTCACAGTCGTGTGGCAGACCCTGTCACTGAAATGATGGGTTGGTTAAAGTGTGCATGTCCTGTTTTGTTTATACAACATAAGGGTGGGTGGGAGGGCCCAAGGACAATTCCATCTTGCACCTCTTTTTTCTTTTCTTTTTCTTTGCATCATGTGCTGATTGGGGAGGGTTTTTTGGAAGGGACATCCTGCGTGACACTGCAGTGCCACTCCTAGATGGGCCCGGTGTTTGTGTCGGCCACTAGGGTCGCTAATCTTACTCACACAGTCAGCTACCTCATTGCGCCTCTTTTTTTCTTTGCGTCATGTGCTGTTTGGGGAGGGTTTTTTGGAAGGGCCATCCTGCGTGACACTGCAGTGCCACTCCTAGATGGGCCCGGTGTTTGTGTCGGCCACTAGGGTCGCTAATCTTACTCACACAGCTACCTCATTGCGCCTCTTTTTTTCTTTGCGTCATGTGCTGTTTGGGGAGGGTTTTTTGGAAGGGACATCCTGCGTGACACTGCAGTGCCACTCCTAGATGGGCCCGGTGTTTGTGTCGGCCACTAGGGTCGCTAATCTTACTCACACAGTCAGCTACCTCATTGCGCCTCTTTTTTTCTTTGCGTCATGTGCTGTTTGGGGAGGGTTTTTTGGAAGGGCCATCCTGCGTGACACTGCAGTGCCACTCCTAGATGGGCCCGGTGTTTGTGTCGGCCACTAGGGTCGCTAATCTTACTCACACAGCTACCTCATTGCGCCTCTTTTTTTCTTTGCGTCATGTGCTGTTTGGGGAGGGTTTTTTGGAAGGGCCATCCTGCGTGACACTGCAGTGCCACTCCTAGATGGGCCCGGTGTTTGTGTCGGCCACTAGGGTCGCTAATCTTACTCACACAGCTACCTCATTGCGCCTCTTTTTTTCTTTGCGTCATGTGCTGTTTGGGGAGGGTTTTTTGGAAGGGACATCCTGCGTGACACTGCAGTGCCACTCCTAGATGGGCCCGGTGTTTGTGTCGGCCACTAGGGTCGCTTATCTTACTCACACAGCGACCTCGGTGCAAATTTTAGGACTAAAAATAATATTGTGAGGTGTGAGGTATTCAGAATAGACTGAAAATGAGTGTAAATTATGGTTTTTGAGGTTAATAATACTTTGGGATCAAAATGACCCCCAAATTCTATGATTTAAGCTGTTTTTTAGTGTTTTTGGAAAAAAACACCCGAATCCAAAACACACCCGAATCCGACAAAAAAAATTCGGTGAGGTTTTGCCAAAACGCGTTCGAACCCAAAACACGGCCGCGGAACCGAACCCAAAACCAAAACACAAAACCCGAAAAATTTCAGGCGCTCATCTCTAATTGTGGCGCATACGCATGTGCAGACCTGATTGCCCGCTGGGTGAAAATAAATTGAAGCGATCTGGTCTGAATAAGCCTCAATGTCTATTCACGGGAGACAGAGGGGCTGGGGCATGGCCAGCAGCTCACAGAGCACCTATAATGACAAAAATGGGAGACATGGCTCATGATCGCGATATACCTGCGAAGGTACGCCCTCTACTGATTGACAGGCAGAGGCATTCGCATTTTCTGCGGGGCACCCGGAGAAAATGTAGGCACACGCACAGGATGGACCCTGCGTATATGCCCCCATCCTCTTCATAGTTTTTGCGGTTGGAACGCGTATTACGATCCAAACTGAATTAGGCCCTATGTCTTATATACACGAGCAGTGTGAAAATGGGGGTAATTCGATGGGGGTAATTCCAAGTTGATCGCAGCAGGAATTTTGTTAGCAGTTGGGCAAAACCATGTGTACTGCAGGGGAGGCAGATATAACATGTGCAGAAAGAGTTAGATTTGGGTGAGTTATTTTGTTTCTGTGCAGGGTAAATACTGACTGCTTTATTTTTACACTGCAAATTAGATTGCAGATTGAACACACCACACCCAAATCTAACTCTCTCTGCACATGTTAAATCTGCCTTCCCTGCAGTGCACATAGGTGGTCATTCCGAGTTGTTCGCTCGGTAATTTTCTTCGCATCGCAGCGATTTTCAGCTTAATGCGCATGCGCAATGTTCGCACTGCGACTGCGCCAAGTAAATTTGCTATGCAGTTAGGAATATTACTCACGGTTTTTTCATCGTTCTGGTGATCGTAATGTGATTGACAGGAAGTGGGTGTTTCTGGGCGGAAACAGACCGTTTTAGGGGCGTGTGGGAAAAAATGCTACCGTTTCTGGGAAAAACGCGGTAATGGCTGGAGAAACGGAGGAGTGTCTGGGCGAACGCTGGGTGTGTTTGTGACGTCAAACCAGGAACGACAAGCACTGAACTGATCGCACTGGCAGAGTAAGTCTCGAGCTACTCAGAAACTGCACAGAGATGTCTTATCGCAATATTGCAAATCTTTCGTTCGCAATTTTAAGATGCTAAGATTCACTCCCAGTAGGCGGCGGCTTAGCGTGTGCAATGCTGCTAAAAGCAGCTTGCGAGCGAACAACTCGGAATGAGGGCCATGGGGGGTAATTCTGAGTTGATCGCAGCAGGATTTTTGTTAGCAGTTGGGCAAAACCATGTGCACTGCATTTACGAACAGATGATTTTTTATATAAATTTTAAAATGTTAGTAAATGTGTGTTTTTTTTTCAACCTGGAAGCCCAACATCGATTAAGATCGATCTTAAATAGACCCCTGGGTTTTAAGGATAACCATGGTTGAGTCCAATGGTTAATTCACATTGACCGAAGTTCTAATTAAGTCACCTGTGCTCAAGCATGATATCCTTAAAATCTGGATTGCAATGACAGCATTTGGGAACTATGCCTAAGGGTTTAATTTTTACATTTATCCACTGACAATAAATCTACCTACAATATCCCTGTAACTGTTATGATTACAGTATTTCACTAAATAATTTAATTTGCTGAACCTTCTGTAAAAAGAAATATTAAGATGCTGTAATTCCCAGATGCAGCAAATTTGTTAGCTAGTGGGCAAAACCATGTGCACTGCAGGGATGGGGGCAGATATAACATTTGCAGAGAGATTTAGGTGGGTTATATTGTTTGTGTGCAGGGTAAATACTAGTGATGAGCGCCGGAAATTTTTCGGGTTTTGTGTTTTGGTTTTGGGTTCGGTTCCGCGGCCGTGTTTTGGGTTCGACCGCGTTTTGGCAAAACCTCACCGGGTTTTTTCTGTCGGATTCGGGTGTGTTTTGGATTCGGGTGTTTTTTTCAAAAAACACTAAAAAACAGCTTAAATCATAGAATTTGGGGGTAATTTTAATCCCAAAGTATTATTAACCTCAAAAAACATAATTTCCACTCATTTTCAGCCTATTCTGAACACCTCACACCTCACAATATTATTTTTAGTCCTAAAATTTGCACCGAGGTCGCTGTGTGAGAAAGATAAGCGACCCTAGTGGCCGACACAAACACCGTGCCCATCTAGGAGTGGCACTGCAGTGTCACGCAGGATGTCCCTTCCAAAAAACCCTCCCCAAACAGCACATGACGCAAAGAAAAAAAGAGGCGCAATGAGGTAGCTGACTGTGTGAGAAAGATAAGCGACCCTAGTGGCCGACACAAACACCGGGCCCATCTAGGAGTGGCACTGCAGTGTCACGCAGGATGTCCCTTCCAAAAAACCCTCCCCAAACAGCACATGACGCAAAGAAAAAAAGAGGCACAATGAGGTAGCTGACTGTGTGTGTGACAAAGATAAGCGACCCTAGTGGCCGACACAAACACCGGGCCCATCTAGGAGTGGCACTGCAGTGTCACGCAGGATGTCCCTTCCAAAAGACCCTCCCCAAACAGCACATGACGCAAAGAAAAAAAGAGGCACAATGAGGTAGCTGACTGTGTGTGTGACAAAGATAAGCGACCCTAGTGGCCGACACAAACACCGGGCCCATCTAGGAGTGGCACTGCAGTGTCACGCAGGATGTCCCTTCCAGAAAACCCTCCCCAAACAGCACATGACGCAAAGAAAAATAAAAGAAAAAAGAGGTGCAAGATGGAATTGTCCTTGGGCCCTTCCCACCCACCCTTATGTTGTAACTATAAACAAAACAGGACATGCACACTTTAACCAACCCATCATTTCAGTGACAGGGTCTGCCACACGACTGTGACTGAAATGACGGGTTGGTTTGGACCCCCACCCAAAAAGAAGCAATTAATCTCTCCTTGCACAAACTGGCTCTACAGAGGCAAGATGTCCACCTCATCATCATCCTCCGATATATCACCGTGTACATCCCCCTCCTCACAGATTATCAATTCGTCCCCACTGGAATCCACCATGTCAGCTCCCTGTGTACTTTGTGGAGGCAATTGCTGCTGGTCAATGTCTCCGCGGAGGAATTGATTATAATTCATTTTAATGAACATCATCTTCTCCACATTTTCTGGATGTAACCTCGTACGCCGATTGCTGACAAGGTGAGCGGCGGCACTAAACACTCTTTCGGAGTACACACTTGTGGGAGGGCAACTTAGGTAGAATAAAGCCAGTTTGTGCAAGGGCCTCCAAATTGCCTCTTTTTCCTGCCAGTATAAGTACGGACTGTGTGACGTGCCTACTTGGATGCGGTCACTCATATAATCCTCCACCATTCTATCAATGTTGAGAGAATCATATGCAGTGACAGTAGACGACATGTCCGTAATGGTTGTCAGGTCCTTCAGTCCGGACCAGATGTCAGCATCAGCAGTCGCTCCAGACTGCCCTGCATCACCGCCAGCGGGTGGGCTCGGAATTCTGAGCCTTTTCCTCGCACCGCCAGTTGCGGGAGAATGTGAAGGAGGAGATGTTGACAGGTCGCGTTCCGCTTGACTTGACAATTTTCTCACCAGCAGGTCTTTGAAACCCAGCAGACTTGTGTGCGCCGGAAAGAGAGATCCAAGGTAGGTTTTAAATCTAGGATCGAGCACGGTGGCCAAAATGTAGTGCTCTGATTTCAACAGATTGACCACCCGTGAATCCTTGTTAAGCGAATTAAGGGCTCCATCCACAAGTCCCACATGCCTAGCGGAATCGCTCTGTCTTAGCTCCTCCTTCAATGTCTCCAGCTTCTTCTGCAAAAGCCTGATGAGGGGAATGACCTGACTCAGGCTGGCAGTGTCTGAACTGACTTCACGTGTGGCAAGTTCAAAGGGCATCAGAACTTTGCACAACGTTGAAATCATTCTCCACTGCGCTTGAGACAGGTGCATTCCACCTCCTATATCGTGGTCAGTTGTATAGGCTTGAATGGCCTTTTGCTGCTCCTCCAACCTCTGAAGCATATAGAGGGTTGAATTCCACCTCGTTACCACCTCCTGCTTCAGATGATGGCAGGGCAGGTTCAGGCGTTTTTGGTGGTGCTCCAGTCTTCTGTACGTGCTGCCTGTACGCCGAAAGTGTCCCGCAATTTTTCTGGCCACCGCCAGCATCTCTTGCACGCCCCTGTCGTTTTTTAAAAAATTCTGCACCACCAAATTCAAGGTATGTGCAAAACATGGGACGTGCTGGAATTTGCCCAGATGTAATGCACGCACAATATTGCTGGCGTTGTCCGATGCCACAAATCCACAGGAGAGTCCAATTGGGGTAAGCCATTCCGCGATGATCTTCCTCAGTTGCCGTAAGAGGTTTTCAGCTGTGTGCGTATTCTGGAAAGCGGTGATACAAAGCGTAGCCTGCCTAGGAACGAGTTGGCGTTTGCGAGATGCTGCTACTGGTGCCGCCGCTGCTGTTCTTGCGGCGGGAGTCCATACATCTACCCAGTGGGCTGTCACAGTCATATAGTCCTGACCCTGCCCTGCTCCACTTGTCCACATGTCCGTGGTTAAGTGGACATTGGGTACAGCTGCATTTTTTAGGACACTGGTGACTCTTTTTCTGAGGTCTGTGTACATTTTCGGTATCGCAACCCTAGAGAAATGGAACCTAGATGGTATTTGGTACCGGGGACACAGTACCTCCAACAAGTCTCTAGTTGGCTCTGCAGTAATGATGGATACCGGAACCACGTTTCTCACCACCCAGGATGTCAAGGCCTCAGTTATCCGCTTTGCAGTAGGATGACTGCTGTGATATTTAATCTTCCTCGCAAATGACTGTTGGACAGTCAATTGCTTGGTGGAAGTAGTAAAAGTGGTCTTACGACTTCCCCTCTGGGATGACCATCGACTCCCAGCAGCAACAACAGCAGCGCCAGCAGCAGTAGGCGTTACACGCAAGGATGCATCGGAGGAATCCCAGGCAGGAGAGGACTCGTCAGAATTGCCAGTGACATGGCCTGCAGGACTATTGGCATTCCTGGGGAAGGAGGAAATTGACACTGAGGGAGTTGGTGGGGTGGTTTGCGTGAGCTTGGTTACAAGAGGAAGGGATTTACTGGTCAGTGGAGTGCTTCCGCTGTCACCCAAAGTTTTTGAACTTGTCACTGACTTATTATGAATGCGCTGCAGGTGACGTATAAGGGAGGATGTTCCGAGGTGGTTAACGTCCTTACCCCTACTTATTACAGCTTGACAAAGGGAGCACACGGCTTGACACCTGTTGTCCGCATTTCTGGTGAAATACCTCCACACCGAAGAGCTGATTTTTTTGGTATTTTCTCCTGGCATGTCAACGGCCATATTCCTCCCACGGACAACAGGTGTCTCCCCGGGTGCCTGACTTAAACAAACCACCTCACCATCAGAATCCTCCTGGTCAATTTCCTCCCCAGCGCCAGCAACACCCATATCCTCCGCATCCTGGTGGACTTCAACACTGACATCTTCAATCTCACTATCAGGAACTGGACTGCGGGTGCTCCTTCCAGCACTTGCAGGGGGCGTGCAAATGGTGGAAGGCGCATGCTCTTCACATCCAGTGTTGGGAAGGTCAGGCATCGCAACCGACACAATTGGACTCTCCTTGTGGATTTGGGATTTCGAAGAACGCACAGTTCTTTGCTGTGCTTTTGCCAGCTTGAGTCGTTTCATTTTTCTAGCGAGAGGCTGAGTGCTTCCATCCTCATGTGAAGCTGAACCACTAGCCATGAACATAGGCCAGGGCCTCAGCCGTTCCTTGCCACTCCGTGTGGTAAATGGCATATTGGCAAGTTTACGCTTCTCCTCCGACAATTTTATTTTAGGTTTTGGAGTCTTTTTTTTTCTGATATTTGGTGTTTTGGATTTGACATGCTCTGTACTATGACATTGGGCATCGGCCTTGGCAGACGACGTTGCTGGCATTTCATCGTCTCGGCCATGACTAGTGGCAGCAGCTTCAGCACGAGGTGGAAGTGGATCTTGATCTTTCCCTAATTTTGGAACCTCAACTTTTTTGTTCTCCATATTTTATAGGCAGAACTAAAAGGCACCTCAGGTAAACAATGGAGATGGATGGATTGGATACTAGTATACTATATATACAATTATGGACGGACTGCCACGGTTAGGTGGTATAAAAAAACCACGGTATAAAAAAACCACGGCATAAAAAAACCACGGTATAAAAAAACCACGGTATAAAAAAACCACGGTATAAAAAAACCACGGTATAAAAAAACCACGGTATAAAAAAACCACGGTATAAAAAAACCACGGTATAAAAAAACCGCACTGTACACTGGTTGATAAAGAGATAGTAGTATACTCGTAACAATTAGGATGACACTATGACGGTATAAAGAATGAAAAAAAAACCACGGTTAGGTGGTAGGTATATAATAATAAATAATACAATTCTGGTCGGACGGACTGCCTGCCGTGTGCCGACACAGAGGTAGCCACAGCCGTGAACTACCGCACTGTACACTGGTTGATAAAGAGATAGTAGTATACTCGTAACAATTAGGATGACACTATGACGGTATAAAGAATGAAAAAAAAACCACGGTTAGGTGGTAGGTATATAATAATAAATAATACAATTCTGGTCGGACGGACTGCCTGCCGTGTGCCGACACAGAGGTAGCCACAGCCGTGAACTACCGCACTGTACACTGGTTGATAAAGAGATAGTAGTATACTCGTAACAATTAGGATGACACTATGACGGTATAAAGAATGAAAAAAAAACCACGGTTAGGTGGTAGGTATATAATAATAAATAATACAATTCTGGTCGGACGGACTGCCTGCCGTGTGCCGACACAGAGGTAGCCACAGCCGTGAACTACCGCACTGTACACTGGTTGATAAAGAGATAGTAGTATACTCGTAACAATTAGGATGACACTATGACGGTATAAAGAATGAAAAAAAAACCACGGTTAGGTGGTAGGTATATAATAATAAATAATACAATTCTGGTCGGACGGACTGCCTGCCGTGTGCCGACACAGAGGTAGCCACAGCCGTGAACTACCGCACTGTACACTGGTTGATAAAGAGATAGTAGTATACTCGTAACAATTAGGATGACACTATGACGGTATAAAGAATGAAAAAAAAACCACGGTTAGGTGGTAGGTATATAATAATAAATAATACAATTCTGGTCGGACGGACTGCCTGCCGTGTGCCGACACAGAGGTAGCCACAGCCGTGAACTACCGCACTGTACACTGGTTGATAAAGAGATAGTAGTATACTCGTAACAATTAGGATGACACTATGACGGTATAAAGAATGAAAAAAAAACCACGGTTAGGTGGTAGGTATATAATAATAAATAATACAATTCTGGTCGGACGGACTGCCTGCCGTGTGCCGACACAGAGGTAGCCACAGCCGTGAACTACCGCACTGTACACTGGTTGATAAAGAGATAGTAGTATACTCGTAACAATTAGGATGACACTATGACGGTATAAAGAATGAAAAAAAAACCACGGTTAGGTGGTAGGTATATAATAATAAATAATACAATTCTGGTCGGACGGACTGCCTGCCGTGTGCCGACACAGAGGTAGCCACAGCCGTGAACTACCGCACTGTACACTGGTTGATAAAGAGATAGTAGTATACTCGTAACAATTAGGATGACACTATGACGGTATAAAGAATGAAAAAAAAACCACGGTTAGGTGGTAGGTATATAATAATAAATAATACAATTCTGGTCGGACGGACTGCCTGCCGTGTGCCGACACAGAGGTAGCCACAGCCGTGAACTACCGCACTGTACTGTGTCTGCTGCTAATATAGACTGGTTGATATTTAAAGAGATATTAGTAGTATACAACAATACTATACTGGTGGTCAGGCACTGGTCACCACTCCTGCAGCAAAAGTGTGCACTGTTAATTAATATAATTGTACTCCTGGCTCCTGCTAACAACCTGCAGTGCTCCCCAGTCTCCCCCACAATTAATTATAAGCTTTTAATTTATACATTGATGACTGTGCAGCACACTGGGCTGAGCTGAGTGCACACAGACTGAGTCACACTGTGTGACTGACTGTGCTGTGTATCGTTTTTTTTTTTCAGGCAGAGAACGGATATAGCAGAGAGAAGTGAACGGATATATTATATTAAATAAAAGTTAACTAGCAACTGCACTGGTCACTGACTGTGGTAAACTAACTCTGTCTGCGACTCTGCACAATCTCTCTCTATCTAATCTATCTATCTCTATTCTAATGGAGAGGACGCCAGACACGTCCTCTCCCTATCAATCTCAATGCACGAGTGAAAATGGCGGCGACGCGCGGCTCCTTATATAGAATCCGAGTCTCGCGAGAATCCGACAGCGTCATGATGACGTTCGGGCGCGCTCGGGTTAACCGAGCAAGGCGGGAAGATCCGAGTCGCTCGGACCCGTGGAAAAAAAAGTGAAGTTCGTGCGGGTTCGGATTCAAAGAAACCGAACCCGCTCATCTCTAGTAAATACTGGCTGTTTTGTTTTTACACTGCAATTTAGATTTCAGTTTGAACACACCGCACCAAAATCTAACTCTCTCTGCACATATTATACACCCCCCCCCCCCCTGCAGTGTACATGGTTTTAGCTAATACATTTGCTGCTGTGATCAGATCTGAGTTAAGCCCTATGTATTTGGCACTGGCAAAGGGTTAGAGGCCTTGCTGTAGAGCTCACACCTTTCTTATCATGCATTGTAATATTTCCTATGTCCTGATGATGTGCTCTCTGCTCCATCCAAGTAAACAGCAATGTAGCATGGCTATCAAAGAGCGTGAAGATTGCAGATTTCCTGTGATTAATGCTAAAGAATGCTATTATAGAGGCTGCTGCTTTAATTCAAGTGTCACTGGGGTTAAATGGTGTTTTTACCTTAAAAACACAGGTAGAGTATACAGTAGAGTGGGAGCATGTAGTGCTATTGATTACAGATTTGATGGAGCTTAAACATGGATAAGGTCCATAGCTATAAGAGTTTATCTTGTGTATCCTTTATTCTTAGTCATGGTCAGATAAGATTAGAAAATACCATTTAAGTGGAAATTTCCTGTTAGCTGTTTTAGCTAAATTGCACCAGTTAAAAAAAAAAAAAAAAAACTAAGCTGCTGTAATTCCTGGATGTTTCCTTACTGCATCAATAGGAAGTGACAAGAAACAATGTAATGTGGAACCGTACAGCAGAAGGGATTGCGGCTACCCCACAATAAGTGCAGCGGAATGTAAGAAGAGGAATTGTTGCTTTGACTGCAGCATTCCCGGGGTTAACTGGTGTTTCTTCAAGTCACAAGGTATGGAGCTGCTGTATAGTTACTCGCAAGTCAGTAGTTGTATGATGCTCACACCTGTTAAGCTGGATACACACAGAATGCCCTACACAGGGGGTGAAATGAGCGCCCCCCCACCCCCCGTACGCTCAGCACACATCACGCTGTGCTGAGCGGGGGGAGAGATGTGTGCTGAGCAGTTCGCTCAGCACACATCTCTCCCCAAAATCGGGCCGTGAATACGGACCTTTAAACTGGATCCACACTTAGATTATCTGTCCAATTTTTTTTTTCTAGTTGAAACAAAATTATGCTAATATGTGGCAGCAAATGACAATTGACCATTTGCTCACAAACACTGGAAAACATCCAAAAATGGTCATTTAGATAAATTGGTTAAATCCATTTCATTTAGCTAATTTATCCAAACTACCTTTATTGTATCTTTGTGGGTGAATGATGTGTGGGTCAGTGTTGAGGGTGGTGGAGGAGATGGGTAATAGGCACAGCAGGGTGTGGACAGTCAAATAGTGTGCTTAGAGGCTCAGAGTCATTGTATGAGACTCTGGCAACAGTGACTTGATGAGTCTGGTGTCCATAGGGTGGGACGCACTAACCTTTTTATGCTATTGAAATAGTTCTCCTCCTGACCGACGCAGTTCCTTGCTCCGAGGTTGGTGTATTGTCCTGTTGCAGCGCCTCTCCACTGTGGTCACAGTGAGCTGTGTGGTGTTGCTGGCGCATGCCAATCTCCCCCCAACCTCCCTCTGGCATTTCAGACCTACGGACGCATGATGGGATCTTGTATGATATGCGCGTGTGCTGTAGAGATGAAAGTGGCGGTGAGGAGGCAGATCGTGAAATGGGGAAACTTTGTGGACTGTTAGCGAAGGGGAGCACTGGGCAATCTGAGTTGCAAAGAGGGCAGCAGAAGAGGTTATTGCATGTGCACTGGTGACAGGTCCATCCTTGGTGGCTAGCCTCAGTGGTAAAGGGGTACATGAGCTAGTGTCCCTTGGTCAGCCATGTACCATGGCCACCTCCCTACCTCCTATATATTCTCCCTAATCTGTCACTTTGTTACGGTCTGCTGCTGGCACTGGTGTATCGTCCTGCAGATGCCATCTCCGCCCATTGCTGTGACTTCCCCCAGAGTTAGCCACACAGAGTGACAGATCTGGGAAAATATATAGGAGATCATTACTTTCACTTGCAGCCTACCTTATTTTTTGCAGCCTAGCATGCTCCTGACCCCTTCTCTCACTAATACTTATACAACATTCATGAACTCATCTTAAGGTTTCTTTATTATTCAGTCACACTGTATTGGATCCAAACCATTTCCTGTGGCATTGCAGTCAAACAATTGAGCTATTTACCCTTGCATAGAAAGGTATAATCTAAGCTAGAGAATTCTATTTGGAGCTCACCTTGTACTTTGTGAAGAAATAATCAGCATTGTGGCTGAGCAGATATATGGAGTGTGTGGCTGCACACTGCATTGATCTGCTGAGTTGCAATGCTAATAATATTTTTTTGCAAAGTACCAATAGCTTCATATAATGTTCACAATTTTTATGCAGGATCAAGTAGCTCAATGGATAGGGTGTTTGATTAGAATTCAACAGGTTATAGGTTTGAATCCTGGGTATGGTAGTTTGAGGTGTTATTTAATAAAGTGTGTTTATATATTAGTCACACATGGCTTACTTGTACAAATGGCATGTCACCAGTTAGTGCTGACTGCTGATATGCCATTTGCACAAGCAAGCCATGTGTGACTGTATATGCATTTAAGGAGGGCCCCCCGGCAATACCACAAACCATTGAGTGTCAAGTATACTAGATATATCTTCATATCTCATGTGCTTTCTCTGAGACCAATCTTGTTATGCCCCTTCCCCACGAGGCATGCGCCTTTTGTCCATATTGCAAAAATAGTGGGGGGGGGGGGGGGCATATAATTCTTTGTCACAGGGCACTAAAAAGTCTAGTTATGGCTCTGGTATGCATTATGTAATCTGGCAGACCATCTCTCCAACACTGGCTGATTGGAATAGAAATCCGGTTATCTATGTGAGCAAATGACCATCAACGATTTACTCTCAAACACTAGAAAATGGACAAAAATGGTCCCCTAAACAAATTGGTTAAATTTTGGGTTTAACCAATTTGTGTAATGACCATTTTTGACCATTTTTCTAGCGTTTGGGAGCAAATGGTTAATCGACATTTGCTCCTATACATTACCAGATTTTTATTCCATCCATCCAGACTGGATAGATAGCCTGACAGATAATTGTGTAGTGTACGCCCAGGATAACTGTCAGTTATGCTTTCTTTTATGATGGCACACAAATGGGTGGGCAGATCCAGGGCAAGCACTGCCCACTCATGCATAGTTGTCAACTGATGTGAAGTTCCAGGGGGCAATCTCAGTTATAAATAAAAGTATCTGGAAATTGTCCCTAGTTTAATAAAAAAAAAAAAATAAATTGATCAACTCCATTTATTTAGTATGATATCCCAGGTGATAGGATGCCGGCAGTCAGAATAACATGCTTTATTAAATAACACATCTCAAAGTACAATACCCAGGTTTCAAACCTATAACCTGTTGAATTCTAATCAAACACCCTACCCATTGAGCTATTTGATCCTGCATAAAAATTGTGAACATTATATGAAGCTATTGGTACTTTGAAAAAAAAAAGTACCAGCATTGCAACGCAGCAGATCCATGCAGTTTGCAGCCACACACTACATGTATCTGCTCAGCCACAATGCTGATTATTTCTTCACAAAGTACAAGGTGAGCTCCAAATAGAATTCTCTATCTTAGAATTATACCTTTCTATGCCAAACCTAGAAGTCGGGCCCCCCACCCTGGGATCCCCCAGAGGGAGGCCCGCCCCGTCATGCGGCAGGCTTGTCCGTTTTGGAAGCAGGCTGACGGGCAGCCCAGGCTTGCTTCAGTCTGGGCTTGGCAGGTCTGGAAGCATGAGCTTGCTTTGGGTATGCCTGACCATGGGTACGCTTTACCTGGAGGATGAAAGGGCCAAGGAAAAGTACTTTTAGCCTTCTGCGTGGTAGGAGTCATACTAGGTAGGCAAGTTGTTTTAGCAGTAGCCAGATCAGCTACAATCTTATTGAGGTCTTCTCCAAAGAGAGTGTCTCCCTTGAAAGGAAGCACCTCCAGGGTTTTCTTGGAATCCATATCCACCGACCAGGATCTCAACCAGCTGTATAAAGTATTACCTTGGAACTGGCTCTCCACTCCCCATTATCTGGTTATCATGACTTCCTCCGCCAGTTTCCAGACTCGCTTGCTGAAGCTCGGCCACTTCTTCCTAGCAGCAGGCTCCTGGATCACTGGGCAGCAGAGGTGCTTGGGAGCCGGATGGGGGAGGAGCAATAAGGCATGCAGCCTTTGGCACCCACACCCCCCCACACACACCCACACCCACCCACACACACACACACACACACCAAAAAAGAACATATCCCAGTTTAACATAACGCTATGTGGTGCAAGGTATGGAGCTGGTCTCTAGTATCAGACCTCTGACATTTGCCTTTTCACCCATATTGCATACTTTTTCTTGCAGGTTGTGTCTTAATTCAAGAAGTGTTCTAAGTACTTCAGCTTAGTATCTTTACTGACCCCTCTTTACCCCACACTACATAACTGACCCCTCTATACCCTACACTACATCACTGACCTTTCTATAACCATCACTGCATTACTGACCACTCTTTACAGTACACTGACCTCTATATACCTGCTAGTACATCCCTGATGCCTATATTCCCTACGCTACATCCCTGAAACCTCTATTCCCTACGCCACATCCCTGACGCCTCTATTCCCTACGCCACATCCCTGACGCCTCTATTCCCTACGCCACATCCCTGACGCCTCTATTCCCTACGCCACATCCCTGACGCCTCTATTCCCTACGCCACATCCCTGACGCCTCTATTTCCTACGCCACATCCCTGACGCCTCTATTTCCTACGCCACATCCATGACGCCTCTATTCCCTACGCCACATCCCTGACGCCTCTATTCCCTACGCCACATCCCTGACGCCTCTATTCCCTACGCCACATCCCTGACGCCTCTATTCCCTACGCTACATCCCTGACGCCTCTATTCCCTACGCTACATCCCTGACGCCTCTATACAGTACAATGCATTACTGATCCCTCTAGACCATACATCCTCATTACATCAGAGAGTTAGTGAAACACTGGAAAAAATAAGGGTATAAGTGGACTACAGCAACTGATGCTCTAAACAAAGGAGAGAGAGAGAGAGAGAGAGTAAAGCACAAGGGAAAGTGGGCAATTGGAACACCATAGAGAGAGGAGAGATAGAAATGCCTGAAAAAGTAAAGGGGGTTGGGTATGGCATCCGGCGCTCGGGATTCCAGAGGTCACATGATCCCCAATCCTAATACTAACCCTCTGGGGGGGTGGCGGATAGGGCTAACCCTCAGGGGGTGGCAGCTAGGGCTACCCCCCCCCCCCCTCCTAGTGCCTTCCCTTACACCACCTCCCCTGGTCCGACTCCTAACCCTCCCTCCAATACTCACCTTCGGGATGTTGGCTGTCTGTGTGCCGGCACCAGTCTCCCAAGTGGTGTCAGGATTCCAACATCGGTCAAATGACCGCCGGTATACTGTCTGCCAGGATGGTAAATGTATCCTGAGGACAGGTAGTGAGTGTGGAGGGATAGGTGGTTCAGTAAAATGTAACGGCTCAAACTGCGATCATTCACTGATAAATTGATTTATAGCTCTCCCTTTTTAACCATTGCAATTATAAAAGCAATGTTTTTTAAACTTTTAAATAAAGCTTGTTAGCATCCCCAGCACACTGTATATGCTGGGAGATGTAGTTATCTATATGAAAACATTTAATTACTGTATGAACTCTAATCCCCCAACTGAAACCTGGATGGTGCTCCTGGCAAGTGACATCCTGGCCAAGGGGTAGATACGCCCCTGAGGGTCAGGGCCAGCAACAGAAATCTTGGGCCCCAGTACACTGATATCTCTGGGGCCCCCTTAAGCCCCCCTTAACTTGGCAGAGGGATCTTTTAAAAAAAAATGGAGCCTTTGACTCGGACCGTCAGTGAGGCCGGCAGGTGGTTTTCATACTGGGCTATCCAGCTCTTCGGTGGCGGTGGCAGGGACATTCAGAAAAGGGCCAGCACAGCAACATGCATAATAATGGCAATACAGTATGGACCACAGGGACTGGACAAAGTGATGGGGTAAAAGGAGGGGGGAGGGTTTAGTTGGCCTGTTGACACTGCAGCATACTTACGACTGCAAGGGATATAGGACTCTTGAGTTCACGGGCCAATTTCATGGCAGTCTCGGATAGGAGGGCATTGTGGATTCACCAAGGGAATGCTGATGCTGACTCCAAGAAGAAAGGGAGTCTCTTCCCTATAAAGGTGAAGCCTTGTTTGGCGACGGCCTAGTTAATTTGATCTCGGCAGCTCCCGCAGGTAAGTCAACCTTCTTGCCCTATGTTCCCTCTCAACGGATGAAGACGCATCATTATCTACCGCAGTCATTTTGGCCCAATAGATATGCAAGAAGTTAAGATTCCCCTTTCTTTGCAGGTAGAGGAAGGAGAAGGAAGAGGTCTGTAGCCTCTTCAAGATCGCAGGAGCAGAGATTGTCCTCTGCTTCTGCCAAATCCACTGCATGAGGCTGGGGCTTTCTTGCAGGAGCCAACACCAGTGGGGGCACGTCTAAAACTCTTCAGTCAGTTCTGGATTCATTCGGACCTGGACTCGTGGGTTTTACAAATAGTGTCCCAAGGGTACAAACTGGGGTTTCAAGACGTTCCCCCTCACCGATTGTTCAAATTGGCCTTAGTCAGCAGGGAGAAGGTTTTTATTCAAGCCTCTTCGTGGTCCCGAAGCCGGACGGCTCAGTCAGACCAATCTAAAATCTGAAATCCCTCAATTTCTTCCTAAAGAAATTCAATTTCAAGATGGAATCTCTCAGGGTAGTGATCTCCAGTCCGGAGGAAAGAGATTTCATGGTTTTGGTAGACATAAAGGATGCCTACTTACATGTTCCCATTTAGCCACTGCATCAAGCTACCTAAGGTTTGCAATTCAGGATTGTCATTACCAATTTCAGACATTGCCGTTTGGTCTGTCCACGGCTCCGAGGATTTTCACCAGGGTGATGGCGGAAATGATGGTTCTCCTTCGCAAGCAAGGAGTCACAATTATCCCGTACTTGGATGATCTCCTGATAAAGGCGAGATCCAGGGACCAGTTGGTGCAAAACATTGCAGTCTCCCTGACAGTTCTTCAACAACATGGTTGGCTCCTACACTTGCCAAAATCGCAGTTGGTCCCAATGACGCGGTAGTTGTTTTTGGGAGTCATACTAGACACAGAAGAGGTTTTCTTCCAGGGGAAAGGCTATGGAGATCCAGAGTCTGGTCAAACAAATTCTGAAACCAGCAAGAGTGTTAATCCATCAATGCATTTGGTTGCTGGGGAAGATGGTTGTGGCCTACGAGCCCATTCAGTTTGGCAGGTTCCATGCCAGAGTGTTCCAGTGGGACCTGTAGGACAAGTGGTCCGGATACCACCTACACATGCACCGGAGGATAATCCTGTCTTCCAAGACCAGAATCTCACTCCATTGGTGGCTGCACAGTTCTCACCTCCTAGAGGGGCGATGGTTCGGGATCCAGCACTGGATCCTAGGGACCACAGATGCAACCCTCCGAGGCTGGGGAGCAGTCACACAGGGGGAAAACGTCCAAGGAAGATGGTCAAGTGAGGAAAGTTGTCTCCACATAAATGTTCTGGAGTTAAGGGCCATTTAATAACTGCAGACACAGTACACACTGGGACGGGTGCCCAGCATCCTCTACAGACTAAGAGAAAAGGATTTACCGGTAGGTATTAAAATCCTAGTTTCTCTAACGTCCTAGAGGATGCTGGGGACTCCGTAAGGACCATGGGGATAGACGGGCTCCGCAGAGTTCATGATCTTCACTGAGGTAACGCACAGCACTGCAGCTGTGCGCCATTGCTCCCATACACCTCACATACTCCGGTCACTGTAAGGGTGCAGGGCGCAGGGGGGGCACCCTGGGCAGCAATATAAACCTCTTTTTGGCAAAAATATAACATATAAACAGCTGGGCACTATATATATGTATGAGCCCCCGCCAATTTTACAGTTTAAGCGGGACAGAAGCCCGCCGCCGAGGGGGCGGGGCTTCTCCCTCAGCACTCACCAGCGCCATTTTTTCTCCACAGCACCGCTGAGAGGAAGCTCCCCGGACTCTCCCCTGCTTATACCACGGTAGAGAAGATGGTTGAAAAGAGGGGGGGGGGGCACAAAATTCGGCGTAAATTACATACAGCAGCGCTACTGGACAAACATTAAGTTACTGTGTTATTCCTGGGTTATATAGCGCTGGGGTGTGTGCTGGCATACTCTCTCTCTGTCTCTCCAAAGGGCCTTGTGGGGAAACTGTCTTCAGAAAAAGCATTCCCTGTGTGTGTGGTGTGTCGGTACACGTGTGTCGACATGTCTGAGGAAGAAGGCTATATTAGAGAGGAGCGGGAGCAAATGAATGTGGTGTCCTCGCTGACACCTGATTGGATGGATATGTGGAATGCTTTAAATGCTAGTGTAAACTCATTGTACAAAAGATTAGTCAAGGCTGAAGCTTTGGGACAGTCAGGGTCTCAACCCATGCCTGATCCTATGTTGCAGGGACTGTCAGGGTATCATAAGCGCCCACTATCCCAGATTGTTGACACAGATACCGACATGGATTCTGACTCCAGTGTCGATTACGATGATGCAAAGTTACAGCCAAAATTGTCAAAATCCATTCGATATATGATTATGGCAATAAAATAAGAATTTACTTACCGATAATTCTATTTCTCGTAGTCCGTAGTGGATGCTGGGGACTCCGTCAGGACCATGGGGAATAGCGGCTCCGCAGGAGACAGGGCACAAAAGTAAAAGCTTTAGGATCAGGTGGTGTGCACTGGCTCCTCCCCCTATGACCCTCCTCCAAGCCTCAGTTAGGATACTGTGCCCGGACGAGCGTACACAATAAGGAAGGATTTTGAATCCCGGGTAAGACTCATACCAGCCACACCAATCACACTGTACAACCTGTGATCTGAACCCAGGTAACAGCATGACAACAGCGGAGCCTCTGAAAAGATGGCTCACAACAATAATAACCCGATTTTTGTAACAATAACTATGTACAAGTATTGCGGACAATCCGCACTTGGGATGGGCGCCCAGCATCCACTACGGACTACGAGAAATAGAATTATCGGTAAGTAAATTCTTATTTTCTCTAACGTCCTAAGTGGATGCTGGGGACTCCGTCAGGACCATGGGGATTATACCAAAGCTCCCAAACGGGCGGGAGAGTGCGGATGACTCTGCAGCACCGAATGAGAGAACTCCAGGTCCTCCTCAGTCAGGGTGTGCCCCTGACCAAGTATCAGCTCGGCAAAGTTGTAAAGCCGAGAGCCCTCGGGCAGCCGCCCAAGATGAGCCCACCTTCCTTGTGAAATGGGCATTTACATATTTTGGCTGTGGCAGGCCTGCCACAGAATGTGCAAGCTGAATTGTACTACATATCCAACTAGCAATCGTCTGCTTAGAAGCAAGAGCACCCAGTTTGTTGGGTGCATACAGGATAACAGCAAGTCAGTTTTCCTGACTCCAGCCGTCCTGGAAACCGATATTTTCAGGGCCCTGACAACATCTAGCAACTTGGAGTCCTCCAAGTCCCTAGTAGCCGCAGGTACCACAATAAGCTGGTTCAGGTGAAACGCTGACACCACCTTAGGGAGAAACTGGGGACGAGTCCGCAGCTCTGCCCTGTCCGAATGGACAATCAGATATGGGCTTTTGTGAGACAAAGCCGCCAATTCCGACACTCGCCTGGCCGAGGCCAGGGCCAACATCATGGTCACTTTCCATGTGAGATATTTCAAATCCACAGATTTGAGCGGTTTAAACCAATGTGATTTTAGGAATCCCAGAACTACGTTGAGATCCCACAGTGCCACTGGAGGCACAAAAGGGGGTTGTATATGCAGTACTCCCTTGACAAACTTCTGGACTTCAGGAACTGAAGCCAATTCTTCTGGAAGAAAATCGACAGGGCCGAAATTTGAACCTTAATGGACCCCAATCTGAGGCCCATAGACACTCCTGTTTGCAGGAAATGCAGGAATCGACCGAGTTGAAATTTCTTCGTGGAGCCTTCCTGGCCTCACACCACGCAACATATTTTCGCCACATGTGGTGATAATGTTGTGCGGTCACGTCCTTCCTGGCTTTGACCAGGGTAGGAATGACCTCTTCCGGAATGCCTTTTTCCCTTAGGATCCGGCGTTCAACCGCCATGCCGTCAAACGCAGCCGCGGTAAGTCTTGGAACAGACATGGTACTTGCTGAAACAAGTCCCTTCTTAGCGGCAGAGGCCATGAGTCCTCTGTGAGCATCTCTTGAAGTTCCGGGTACCAAGTCCTTCTTGGCCAATCCGGAGCCACGAGTATAGTTCTTACTCCTCTACGTCTTATAATTCTCAATACCTTGGGTATGAGAAGCAGAGGAGGTAAGACATACACCGACTGGTACACCCACGGTGTTACCAGAACGTCCACAGCTATTGCCTGAGGGTCTTTTGACCTGGCGCAATACTTGTCCAGTTTTTTGTTCAGGCGGGACGCCATCATGTCCACCTTTGGTCTTTCCCAACGGTTCACAATCATGTGGAAGACTTCCCGATGAAGTCCCCACTCTCCCGGGTGGAGGTTGTGCTGAGGAATTCTGCTTCCCAGTTGTCCACTCCCGGAATGAACACTGCTGACAGTGCTATCACATGATTTTCCGCCCAGCGAAAAATCCTTGCAGTTTCTGCCATTGCCCTCCTGCTTCTTGTGCCGCCCTGTCTGTTTACGTGGGCGACTGCCGTGTTGTTGTCCCACTGGATCAATACCGGCTGACCTTGAAGCAGAGGTCTTGCTAAGCTTAGAGCATTGTAAATTGCCCTTAGCTCCAGTATATTTATGTGGAGAAAAGTCTCCAGACTTGATCACACTCCCTGGAAATTTTTTCCTTGTGTGACTGCTCCCCAGCCTCTCAGGCTGGCCTCCGTGGTCACCAGCATCCAATCCGGAATGCCGAATCTGCGGCCCTCTAGAAGATGAGCACTCTGTAACCACCACAGGAGAGACACCCTTGTCCTTGGAGATAGGGTTATCCGCTGATGCATCTGAAGATGCGATCCGGACCATTTGTCCAGCAGATCCCACTGAAAAGTTCTTGCGTGGAATCTGCCGAATGGAATCGCTTCGTAATAAGCCACCATTTTTCCCAGGACTCTTGTGCAATGATGCACTGACACTTTTCCTGGTTTTAGGAGGTTCCTGACTAGCTCGGATAAATCCCTGGCTTTCTCCTCTGGGAGAAACACCTTTTTCTGGACTGTGTCCAGAACCATCCCTAGGAACAGCAGACGTGTCGTCGGAAACGGCTGCGATTTTGGATATTTAAAATCCACCCGTGCTGTCGTAGAACTACTTGAGATAGTGCTACTCCGACTTCCAACTGTTCTCTGGACCCTGCCCTTATCAGGAGATCGTCCAAGTAAGGGATAATTAAGACGCCTTTTCTTTGAAGAAGAATCATCATTTCGGCCATTACTTTGGTAAAGACCCGGGGTGCCGTGGACAATCCAAACGGCAGCGTCTGAAACTGATAGTGACAGTTCCGTACCACGAACCTGAGGTGCCCTTGGTGAGAAGGGCAATTTGGGACATGGAGGTAAGCAACCTTGATGTCCAGGGACACCCTATTGGTTCGCTATCACTGCTCTGAGTGACTCCATCTTGATTTGAACCTTTGTATGTAAGTGTTCAAAGATTATCCATTTAGAATAGGTCTCACCGAGCCGTCCGGCTTCAGTACCACAATATAGTGTGGAATAATACCCCTTTCCTTGTTGTAGGAGGGGTACTTTGATTATCACCTGCTGGGAATACAGCTTGTGAATTGTTTCCAATACTGCCTCCCTGTCGGAGGAAGACGTTGGTAAAACAGACATCAGGAGCCTGCGAGGGGGAGACGTCTCGAATTTCCAATCTGTACCCCTGGGATACTACTTGTAGGATCCAGGGGTCCACTTGCGAGTGAGCCCACTACGCACTGAAACTCTTGAGACGACCCCCCACCGCACCTGAGTTCGCTTGTACGGCCCCCGCTTCATGCTGAGGACTTAGTAGAAGCGGTGGAGGGCTCTGTTCCTGGGAATGGGCTGCCTGCTGCAGTCTTCTTCCCTTTCCTCTATCCCTGGGCAGATATGACTGGCCTTTTGCCCGCTTGCCCTTATGGGGACGAAAGGACTGAGGCTGAAAAGACGGTGTCTTTTTCTGCTGAGATGTGACTTGGGGTAAAAAAGGTGGATTTTCCAGCTGTTGCCGTGACCACCAGGTCCGATGGACCGACCCCAAATAACTCCTCCCCTTTATACGGCAATACTTCCATGTGCCGTTTGGAATCTGCATCACCTGACCACTGTCGTGTCCATAAACATCTTCTGGCAGATATGGACATCGCACTTACTCTTAATGCCAGAGTGCAAATATCCCTCTGTGCATCTCGCATATATAGAAATGCATCCTTTAAATGCTCTATAGTCAATAAAATACTGTCCCTGTCAAGGGTATCAATATTTTCAGTCAGGGAATCCGACCAAGCCACCCCAGCGCTGCACATCCAGGTTGAGGCGATCGCTGGTCGCAGTATAACACCAGTATGTGTGTATATACCTTTTTAGGATATTTTCCAGCCTCTCAGCTGGCTCCTTGAGGGCGGCCCTATCTGGAGATGGTACCGCCACTTGTTTTGATAAGCGTGTGAGCGCCTTATCCACCCTAAAGGGTGTTTCTGGCGGGAAAAGGTATACCGCCAATTCACACACTTCATTTAATTTATCTGATTCAGGAAAAACTACAGGTAGTTTTTTCACACCCCACATAATACCCTTCTTTGTGGTACTTGTAGTATCAGAAATATGTAACACCTCCTTCATTGCCCTTAACATGTAACGTGTGGCCCTAAAGGAAAATACGTTTGTTTCTTCACCGTCGACACTGGAGTCAGTGTCCGTGTCGACCGACTGAGGTAAATGAGCGTTTTACAGCCCCTGACGGTGTTTGAGACGCCTGGACAGGTACTAATTTGTTTGCCGGCCGTCTCATGTCGTCAACCGACCTTGCAGCGTGTTGACATTATCACGTAATTCCTTAATTAAGCCATCCATTCCGGTGTCGACTCCCTAGAGAGTGACATCACCATTTCAGGCAATTGCTCCGCCTCCTCACCAACATCGTCCTCATACATGTCGACACACACGTACCGACACACAGCACACACACAGGGAATGCTCTGATAGAGGACAGGACCCCACTAGCCCTTTGGGGAGACAGAGGGAGAGTTTGCCAGCACACACCAAAAACACTATAATTATACAGGGACAACCTTTATATAAGTGTTTTTCCCTTATAGCATTTTAATATATATATACATATCGCCAAATAAGTGCCCCCCCTCTCTGTTTTAACCCTGTTTCTGTAGTGCAGTGCAGGGGAGAGCCTGGGAGCCTTCCCACCAGCAGTTCTGTGAGGGAAAATGGCGCTGTGTGCTGAGGAGAATAGGCCCCGCCCCCTTTTCGGCGTGCTTCTTCTCCCGTTTTTCTGAGACCTGGCAGGGGTTAAATACATCCATATAGCCCCCAGGGGCTATATGTGATGTATTTTTAGCCAGAATAAGGTACTATCATTGCTGCCCAGGGCGCCCCCCCCCAGCGCCCTGCACCCTCAGTGACCGCTGCTATGAAGTGTGCTGACAACAATGGCGCACAGCTGCAGTGCTGTGCGCTACCTTATGAAGACTGAAGAGTCTTCTGCCGCCGGTTTCTGGACCTCTTCACTTTTCGGCATCTGCAAGGGGGTCGGCGGCGCGGCTCCGGGACGAACCCCAGGGTGAGACCTGTGTTCCGACTCCCTCTGGAGCTAATGGTGTCCAGTAGCCTAAGAAGCCAATCCATCCTGCACGCAGGTGAGTTCACTTCTCTCCCCTAAGTCCCTCGTAGCAGTGAGCCTGTTGCCAGCAGGACTCACTGAAAATAAAAAACCTAACAAAACTTTTACTCTAAGCAGCTCTTTAGGAGAGCCACCTAGATTGCACCCTTCTCGGCCGGGCACAAAATCTTAACTGAGGCTTGGAGGAGGGTCATAGGGGGAGGAGCCAGTGCACACCACCTGATCCTAAAGCTTTTACTTTTGTGCCCTGTCTCCTGCGGAGCCGCTATTCCCCATGGTCCTGACGGAGTCCCCAGCATCCACTTAGGACGTTAGAGAAAAGATGTTTTGCACATCACAGAGGAACCCCCTGTCCCTGACAAGAGGGTACATATGTACAAGGGAAAGAAGCCTGAGGTAACCTTTGAGGGGGTCACACGAGCTGAACGAGTTATGTGAAAAAGCTTGGGAATCTCCAGATAAAAGACTGCAGATTTCCAAAAGGATTCTTATGGTGTATCCTTTTCCATCAACGGATAGGTTACGATGGAAATCCTCCCCTAGGATGGACAAAGCATTAACACGCACAGCTACAGTTGGAAAATCAAATTTTTACCTTATGTTCCCTCACAGCATAAGAAAGCTCCGCATTATCAAATGCAGTCCTTTCGGTCACAAAGAAACAAGAAAGTGCGAGGTGCGTCCTTTCTTGCCAGAGGTAGGGGCAGAGGAATAAAGCTGCACAACACAGCTAGTTCCCAGGAACAGAAGTCCTCCCCGGCCTCTACAAAATCTACCTCATGACGCTGGGGCTCCACTGGCAGAGTCCGGCCCATGTGATGTCATGCAGCTGCTCTGACCACACCTCCTGTTTCTCCGTTGCCGACCCCATTTTGAAACCGTGCCCCCGCACCGCTCCATCTCCGACTTGGAAATGGAGTGTTGTTGACCCCCCTCCCCCCCCCCCTTCACCGATTCACCGGGGTGCCGCAGAAAATGCAGGCGGATGCGTATGCTCTTAGCAGTTTTTGCAGTTGGATTGCGATCCAACCTGAATCAGGCCCCATTACCTATCACAATGCACTGCGGGTAGTACAAAATGGGGTTAATGCAGGAGAAAAACCCCCAGAGCTGTGCTCCTTAACTGTCCCTGGTGGCTAGTGGAGCGGCTGCCCAGTAATCAGTGTCCACGCCAGTGCGCACACGGCCCGCCCCCATCAGCGGCCTCGTGATCCCGGAGGGTGGTGTGTGTGTGACTGACCTTAGGAAGAAACCGGAGCCTCCGCTGCAGTGACCCAGCAACCGGGGCACGGGAGTATACTGCGCCACTGGGAGTGATGGAGCTGCAGTAAAGAAGTCTATTAGACCAAGCCTGCTGCAGCCCTTGTAGATTCTTATAAAAAAAGTTCTTCTTTTCTTGCCAAAATTAATAGCTAAGAATAGGCTGCCTGAGGCAGCCCCCTGTTAAGTGGCCTGTTACTGAAGGCACCAACTACAAACTGAGCTCCCTGTTCATGGAAGCGAGGTTATAGAGGAGGGGGCGCTGAGCATCTTGGGAACAGTCAAAAGCTTTGAGCCTGTTGGTGCCTCAGATCAAGATCCTACTCTACACCCCAATGTGAATCCTTGTGGAGTCCAGTGTACCCCACAGAAGAAATTAATGTGTCACACCCATTGGCAGTAACATTAGAATAGCTGCTGATGGGCACAATTGAGAAAGGAAGGGGGGAAAACATTTGAATCCAGCACATATATGTAATTTGAATATGTAATTTGTACCTTCCTACTTTAAAATGTAATGGATGAACCTCACCCTGTGAGAACTATCTTCATGATCAAGAGATCTCATATGCAAGATAAGTATGTGTTGGGATAGGGCTGTGGAGGGCGGCTGCTCGGGCACACCCCTGTCAAGTTAAGGAGATTCAACTGAGGCAGCACAAGGGAACTCTCATCTGGGGACAACAACTGCAGGGAGAACACATTTTCAGACGAATGTGGGAGGGCAGAAGGCTGCCTAATACTGAAGCACCCCCAAACAACAAACCAAATGCAACAACTAGTGCAAGCATTCCTGGGGGAAGGCCTGCAGCAGATGGATTTGCATATGGTGATGTCATCCAAGCAGTGGGCATAGTTGGCTGCAACCCTCGTCTGCATATGAAAAGAGAAAAGGGTCACGCAGGGCATGGCGGCCTTTGTGGGGTTGCGCTTGGATGACACCTAAATCGCTTTATACACCCCCACCCCCCATCAGTGTGGGCTCATGTTGGCCATGCCCCAGCCCCTGAAGCATTCAAGCTGATTTCTTGCAGCAGCTGGACCCAGTAACAGCTCCAGAGTTGCTCTACAAGACAAGTAAAAGGGTGTGAGCCCTGCAGCACCAATTGTAGTTTGCATACACACATATATAGGACAGCATCTCTTATATGCCCCAGGGTCAATAAAATAGTATCCTTATCTATGGTATCCATCCCCTCAGATAAGGTAACCGTCCATGCCGCTACAGCACTACACACCCAGGCCGACGCAATTGCCGGTCTGAGTAAGGTACCTGAATGTGTATAAATGGACTTCAGGGTAATCTCCTGTTTGCGGTCAGCAGACTCTTTGAGGGTAGCCGTATACTGGGACGGGAGGGCTACCTTCTTGGATAAGCGTGTTAATGCTTTGTCTACCCTAGGGGAGGATTCCCATCGTAACCTATCCATTGATGGGAAAGGATACGCCATAAGAATCCTTTTGGAAATCTGCAGTCTTTTATCTGGAGATTCCCAAGCTTTTTCACATAACTCGTTCAGCTCGTGTGACCCCCTCAAAGGTTACCTCAGGCTTTTTTCCCTTGTACATATGTACCCTCTTGTCAGGGACAGGGGGTTCCTCTCTGATGTGCAAAACATCTTTTATTGCCATAATCATATATCGAATGGATTTTGCCAATTTTGGCTGTAACTTTGCATCATCGTAATCGACACTGGAGTCAGAATCCATGTCGGTATCTGTGTCAACAATCTGGGATAGTGGGCGCTTATGAGACCCTGACAGTCCCTGCAACATAGGATCAGGCATGGGTTGAGACCCTGACTGTCCCAAAGCTTCAGCCTTGTCTAATCTTTTGTGCAATGAGTTTACACTAGCATTTAAAACATTCCACATATCCATCCAATCAGCTGTCGGTGGAGACACCACATTCATTTGCTCCTGCTCCTCTCTAATATAGCCTTCTTCCTCAGACATGTCGACACACGTGTACCGACACACCACAAACACAGGGAATGCTTTTTCTGAAGACCGTTTCCCCACAAGGCCCTTTGGAGAGACAGAGAGAGAGTATGCCAGCACACACCCCAGCGCTATATAACCCAGGAATACACAGTAACTTAATGTTTGCCTAGTACTGCTGTATGTAATTTGCGCCGAATTATGTGCCCCCCCCCCTCTTTTCAACTCTCTTGTCTACTATGGTATAAGCAGGGGAGAGTCCGGGGAGCTTCCTCTCAGCGGTGCTGTGAAGAAAAAATGGCGCTGGTGAGTGCTGAGGGAGAAGCCCCGCACCCTCGGCGGCGGGCTTCTGTCCCGCTTAAACTGTAAAATTGGTGGGGGCTCATACATATATACAGTGCCCAGCTGTATATGTGTTATAGTTTTGCCAAAAAGAGGTTTATATTGCTGCCCAGGTGCCCCCCCCCCCCCCCCTGCGCCCTGCACCCTTACAGTGACTGGAGTGTGTGAGGTGTATGGGAGCAATGGCGCACAGCTGCAGTGCTGTGCGTTACTTCAGTGAAGATCATGAAGTCTTCTGCCACCTCTGAAGTCTTCTTTTCTTCTCATACTCACCCGGCTTCTATCTTCCGGCTCTGCAAGGGGGACGGAGGCGCGGCTCTGGGACGGACGGCGATGGAGAGATCCTGCGTACCAATCCCTCTGGAGCTAATGGTGTCCATAAGCCTAAGAAGCAGGACCTTGCAACTCGGAGAGTAGGGCTGCTTCTCTCCCCTCAGTCCCTCGATGAGGGAGTCTGTTGCCAGCAGTGCTCCCTGAAAATTAAAAACCTTACAAAATACTTTCTGTCAGAAAGCTCAGGAGAGCTCCTGAAAAGCACCCAGTCTCCACTGGGCACAGTATCAAACTGAGGTCTGGAGGAGGGGCATAGAGGGAGGAGCCAGTGTACACCCAGAACTAAAGTCTTTCTTAAAGTACCCATGTCTCCTGCGGAGCCTGTCTATCCCCATGGTCCTTACGGAGTCCCCAGCATCCTCTAGGACGTTAGAGAAAATAGGATTTTAATACCTACCGGTAAATCCTTTTCTCTTAGTCCGTAGAGGATGCTGGGCACCCGTCCCAGTGCGTACTGTGTCTGCAGTTATTAAATGGCCCTTAACTCCAGAATATTTATGTGGAGATAACTTTCCTGACTTGACCATCTTCCTTGGATGTTTTCCCCCTGTGTGACTGATCCCCAGCCTCGGAGGGTTGCATCCGTGGTCCCTAGGATCCAGTCCTGGATCCCGAACCATCGCCCCTCTAGGAGGTGAGAACTGTGCAGCCACCAATGGAGTGAGATTCTGGTCTTGGAAGACAGGATTATCCTCCGGTGCATGTGTAGGTGGGATCCGGACCACTTGTCCAACAGGTCCCACTGGAACACTCTGGCATGGAACCTGCCAAACTGAATGGCCTCGTAGGCCGCAACCATCTTCCCCAGCAACAGAATGCATTGATGGATTAACACTCTTGCTGGTTTTAGAATTTGTTTGACCAGACTCTGGATCTCCATAGCCTTTCCACTGGAAGAAAGCCTCTTCTGTGTCCAGTATGACTCCCAAAAACAACAACCGCGTCATTGGGACCAACTGCGATTTTGGCAAGTTTAGGAGCCAACCATGTTGTTGAAGAACTGTCAGGGAGAGTAGATGTTTTGCACCAACTGGTCCCTGGATCTCGCCTTTATCAGGAGATCATCCAAGTACTGGATAATTGTGACTCCTTGCTTGCGAAGGAGAACCATCATTTCCGCCATCACCCTGGTGAAAATCCTCGGAGCCGTGGACAGACCAAACGGCAACGTCTGAAATTGGTAATGACAATCCTGAATTGCAAACCTCAGGTAGCTTTATGCAGTGGCTAAACGGGAACATGTAATTAGGCATCCTTATGTCTACCAAAACCATGAAATCTCCTTCCTCCGGACTGGAGATCCCTACCCTGAGAGATTCCATCTTGAAATTGAATTTCTTTAGGTAGAAATTGAGGGATTTCAGATTTAAGATTGGTCTGACTGAGCCGTCCGGCATCGGGACCACGAAGAGGCTTGAATAAAAACCTTCTCCCTGCTGACTAAGGCCGATTTGAACAATCGGTGAGGGGGAACGTCTTGAAACCCCAGTTTGTACCCTTGTGACACTATTTGTAAAACCCACGAGTCCAGGTCTAAATTAATCCAGAACTGACTGAAGTGTTTTAGACGTGCCCCCACTGGTGCGGGCTCCTGCAAGAAAGCCCTAGCGTCATGCAGTGGATTTGGCAGAAGCAGAGGACGATCTCTGCTCCTGCGATCTTGAAGAGGCTACAGACCTCTTCCCTCTTTTCCTTCCTCTACCTGCAAAGAAAGGGGAATCTTAACTTCTTGCATATCTATTGGGCCAAAATGACTGCGTTAGACAATGATGCGTCTTCATCCGTTGAGAGGGAACATAGGGCAAGAAGGTTGACTTACCTGCGGGAGCTGCCGAGATCAAATTAACTAGGCCGTCACCAAACAAGGCTTCACCTTCATAGGGAAGAGACTCCCTTTCTTCTTGGAGTCAGCATCAGCATTCCCTTGGTGAATGCACAATGCCCTCCTATCCGAGACTGCCATGAAATTGGCCCGTGAACTCAAGAGTCCTATATCCCTTGCAGTCGTAAGTATGCTGCAGTGTCCTTGATATGATCCAACGTAAGGAGTAATCCCATCTCTCCAAGATATCTATATCGGATGACGAGGTATTCGACCAATTCTTGAATACTACTACTCACCCATGCGCATGTAATGGCAGGTCTAAGTAATGTACCCGTGGTTACATAACTAGAAATAATGTAGCTTCCTGCATACGATCCGCTGGATTTGTGACAGGGCCCCGTGCAGAAGAGGGGGTGACTCCCACTTTATTCTGTCCGCAGCAGGAAATGAATAAACAACCGGAAACCTTTTGGGGATTTAAAACCATCTTGTCGAGCTGGCCCAGACTTTCTCAAACAGAGATGGAGGAACGTTACATCAGCTTTCATTATATATCTATATATACATACATATATACCCCTTTGTCAGGAACAGCAGGGTCCTCAGTGATGTTAATATGTCCTTAATATCCACAATCATGTACTGAATGCTCCTTGCCAATATTGGATCTAATCAGGAAATATTATGGCCGACATAGGAATCAGTATCCGAGTCAGTATCGATGTGTAGTAACATTTTTGCGGGCCTGAGTGAAAAGAAGCATAGCCATGAACATCACATCTTTTCTCTACGTCTGTGTCTGGGACACAGATTTATCCAACCTCACTCTGATATTACTGAAACTTTCACCCAGTCAGTTATTGGTGGTGCCAACAGGGCCACCATCATATGTCTGCATTCCTAATATAGTTTCCTCTTGGGAAAAACATTCAGCCACCGACATGTTGACACACATGTACCAAGTACCCACAGACACATCGGCTTATGGGGGATAGACCTACAGTAAATCTGTCAGAGGGACAGAGAGGATTTTTCAGCTCACAATCCAGCGCCAAAAGTACACAGTCTGGGAAATAATAAACTCTATAGTGATAGACTTGTTACGCTCTATAGATGTGCTGGTGAGGTGAGGAGGAAGCCCCGCCGCTGTAATGGCACGCTTCTGTCCCGCTCAGAAACAAATAATTAATTACGCTGGCGGGGTAAGTACAGTGCCCAGGCACTAATGTCCACTTTTGCCAGCCTTTTGTGAGGAATTTATGCTGCCCAGGGTGCCCCCCTTCCCCACCCACACGCCCTGCACCCTGCAGTGCCTGTGTTTGTGTGGGAGCATGGCGCACAGCATTCCGCTCGCTGCGTGGTACCTCAGAATGCCGTCACTGGAGAAGAAGTCTTCTGTTCTTCTGCTACTCGCCTGTCTTCTGACTTCTGGCTCTGTAAGGGGGTGATGGCAGGCTACGGGAGTGGGCATCTAGGCGTACCTAGCGATCAGCACCCTCAGGAGCTAATGGTGTCCTGTCAGCCAGAAGCAGAGCCATTGAACTCACTAGAATTTGGTCATACTTCTCTCCCCTAAGTTCCACGAAGCAGGGAGACTGTTGCCAGCAGCCTCCCTGAAAATAAGAAAAACTAACATAAGTCTTTTCAGAGAAACTCAGTAGAGCTCCCCTGTAGTGCATCCAGTCTCACTGGGCACAATTCTAAAACTGGAGTCTGGAGGAGGGCAGAGCCGAAACTAGGGAGGGGCTAGGGGGGCATGTGACCCGGGCACGGGATTTGATAGGGCGCTGGGATCAGCTGGGTCTGAAACAGCAGAGAATCTATTGAAGAAAAATGGGATTTGTAGTCATGTGTGCTACTGCTTAGACTTTATGCAGTAGCATAGAGACTACAAATCCCATGAGGCATTGCAGAAAGCTGGCCACGGCTGCTGGAGCTAGGGAGTCAGGGTAACGTCTAGTTTCCCTTCCTAAGCAGCGGCGGCAAGCCCAAAAAAGTATACTGCCCGCCCGCACGAGCTACGAATGTGGTCAGCTACTGACCTTTTTCTGGCCCCACACAGCATTGCATTCAGCCCAACAGCACAGTGATGGATGGAAGCAGGACAGCGAGAGACGGAGGTAAAACACACACACATATTCACTGTGACTGGTGTTAACCCCTGCAGCTCATTCAAACTACTGCTCATTTTCACCACTGTGACAGCTACAGATATACAGATATATACAGATATATATATATATTCCATAGACAAAAAACCTTACGGTTTCACATGTCCCATTAAGGCTTCTTAGACATGATCGAAATTTCAGAAACCTGTTGTAACTCTTCCACTCAAACTCCAAAAAGCAATGAAATTCCGATCATTAAGGCTGACGCCTTAATGGACGTGTTCCTTGCGCAATACAGATATGGTATGCCATCACAGCCTGTGGGTAAGTGCAGATTCAGCACTCTCACAGAGTGAGATTGCTGTCACTCACACAATGGTGGAGCTGCTAATTCACAGATTTGTGTGCTCATTGGAATACACACATGCAGTCTATGCAACTGAAGGTCTGAGCAGTTTTGTGGTGCTCCCATCCCACACAGTGCCCACAACCATCCCATTCGGTCACCACAAAAATCCCACCGTGTTACAACAGCTTCTCACTCCATACATCCATCTCACTTAGTATACACATTTAGCTCCCTCAAAATATCTTGGTTAATTGCTAAAACTATAATACCACATCTACTGTCTATGCATCTACACTTGCTTCCCCTATACACCTCCATGCTGCTGTCTTCCCCTATCCCTACTGCTGTGTTCTCCCATCTGTGCTAGTCTGTACTAACTTATCTGCACCATCTGTCTTTCCGCACCTGTGCCTTGTCTGTATCACCGTTTCCTTCTCTCTGTACTGCTCAGTGTTTCCCTCTTCAACGTCACTCTGTCTCCTCCAGTACAGGGCACACTGTCTTCTCTCCCATCTGCACCAGTTTTCTACCCATCCAAGCCAGTGTTTTCAACCCATCTGCACCATTTCCCCCATCTGCACCGCTCTGTCTCCCTTCCCATACTTTGTGCTTAATCTACCCCCTATCCACACCACTCTTACCCCATTCATGTAGCCGACATCCTGAAGGTAAATTTCGTGGGTCCTGCGCTCTTGGCAGGGAAATAACCGCCACAGCCCACCCCCCAGTGGTCCGGAAACGCCTCTGTTGTGCAGACCATGCCCTGCCAATGGCATTCTAACACTGTTTGCACACCCCCTCCTTCCCCGCAACCCACTCTGCCTATCAATCAGGCAGGGTGATCGCAGCCAGTGAGATGCTGATAGCATCTCACTGGGCTCCTGGGGTACGTACGCGCAGTGCAGCCATTGCACGTGCGCACCTCAAACTAATTCAGACTGCGATCGCTGCTGCTGCGGTCTGAATTACCCCGTGTTTCTTTGCCCCCCCCCATCAGTGCTGCTTAGTGTTCCCTCTATCCACACACTTCTGTTCCCCCATCCACACCGCTCTCCTCCCTTCAATCAACAACACTCATACCTCATCTGAGCAGCTTTGTCTTCCGCTCAGACCTTCAGTTGCATAGACTGCATGTGTGTATTCCAATGAGCACACAAATCTGTGAATTAGCAGCTCCACCATTGTGTGAGTGACAGCAATCTCACTCTGTGAGAGTGCTGAATCTGCACTTACCCACAGGCTGTGATGGCATACCATATCTGTATTGCGCAAGGAACACGTCCATTAAGGCGTCAGCCTTAATGATCGGAATTTCATTGCTTTTTGGAGTTTGAGTGGAAGAGTTACAACAGGTTTCTGAAATTTCGATCATGTCTAAGAAGCCTTAATGGGACATGTGAAACCGTAAGGTTTTTTGTCTATGGAATTTCATTGCTTTTTTTAAATTTATTTTTTTTATTCAGAAATGTAAAATTTCACTGTAAAAATAAACATTTGATTTTTTAAATGTTTAATGAAAATTTTCGTATAACATCACTGTTCTGTGCAAAATAATTTTATTTACCAAACCGAATTGTTTAAGGTCCGTACACACTTAACGATTTGATGAGCGACGTCGCTCATTTTCCCCCTCCTTAAGCGACGTCGCTCGTTTTATCGTTAAGTGTATATGCCACCAGCGACGAACGATGCGCTGCCCCGCGGGTCGGTAACAATCATCGCTGTCGGTAGGGCATGCATGAAGGATGTGGACTGTCGTCCACGACCTTCATGCAGGGCTGGCGGGGGCGTGACGTCACTGAGTGATATGAGCGGTCATATCGCTCAGTGTGTACAGTCGGCCGCCGGCCGGCCGGCCCGAGAGGGGGAAACATTAGACGATGTCGCTCACAGAGCGACATCGTTTAATGTGTATGGGGCTTTAGACTTTGGTCAAAATATTTTGCTGCCTTTGCAGCTGATGCAGGGAGGGGGGTAGGCGGCAGCAGCCTGTAACTGAGGCTGGAGGTAGGCGTGAAATGCATTGCTTGTACGTGTGAGTGCGTGGTGTCAGGTGCTGCGCGTGTATATGTGTGTGTGTCAGGTGCTGCCTGTGTATGTGTGTCAGGTCCTGTGTGTGTGTGTGTGTGTGTGTGTGTCAGGTGCTGCGTGTATATATGAGTGTGTCTGATGGTGCGTGTGTATGAGTCAGCTGCCGCACGTGGGTGTGTGTCAGGTGTTGCGGGTGTATATGTGTGTGAGTATCAGGTGCTCCGCGTGTGTACAAGTGTATGTCTGGTGCTGCGCATGAATACGTATGTCTGTGTCAGGTGCTGCGCGTGTACATGAGTGTGCGTCAGGTGCTGCGCGTGTACATGAGTGTGCGTCAGGTTCTGCGTGTGTACATGAGTGTGCATTAGGTGCTGCGCGTGTACATGAGTGTGCGTCAGGTGCTACGCGTGTACATGTGTGTGCGTCAGGTGCTACGCGTGTCTGTGTGTGAGTAAGGTGCTGCGTGTGTATGTGTGTCAGGTGCTGCATGTGTATATTAGTGTCTGATGGTGTGCGTGTATATGTATGTGTCAGGTGCTGCGTGTATATGTATGTGTCAGGTGCTGCGTGTACATGCATGTGTCAGGTGCTGCATGTTTATTTTATTGTGTCTGATGCTACGTGTGTGTGTCAGGTGCCGCATGTGTATATGTGTGTGTGTCAGGTGTTGCGCGTGTATGTGTGTGTCAGGTGCTGCATGTTTATTTTATTGTGTCTGATGCTACGTGTGTGTGTGTGTGTGTGTGTGTGTGTGTGTCAGGTGCTGCACGTGTATGTGTGTGTGTCAGGTGTTGCGCGTGTATGTGTATGTCAGGTGCCGTTCCCCTTCTTCCCATCCCAGCTCTCTCTGTAGAATACAGCTCTGCACCCAGAGAGAGGGAAAGACCAGGGGGCTGATCATTGCACTGCTCACTTTTTGGTCATGAGTTCGGCCTCCTGTTTCTTCCAGTGCTGTGTTCCTGCAGCCCAGCCCTCCCTGTTGTGCCAGAGAATCAGCCCTTCCTTCCCCTGCCAGAGAGAGAGAGCCCGAGGCAGAGACACTCTTCCCGTAGCTGGCCTACCCCCAGTACTTCAGCACTGGCCATGCGGCAGTCAACAAAGGAGACCAGCAGGGGGTCCTGGCAGCATCAGCTGTGGCCGCAGCTGAATTGGGGAGGCCTGCAGTGTCTGAGGTGGGCAGCACTTCCTCCGCCGCTGTCACCTTCCCCTGCCGGAGAGAAAGCCAGAGACATACCCTTCCTGCAGCTGGGCTACCCCTAGTACCTCAGCGCTGGCCAGGCAGAAGTCTATGGAGGGGACCGGCAGGGGTTTCGGGCCGCAGCAGCAGCGGCCGCAGCCAGATCAGGGAGGCCTGCAGGGTCAGAGCTGGGCAGCACTTCCACCAACACTGTCACCTCTGTGCTGGGCATGTACACCAGTCCGTACGGACGGAGGTGTCCACAACAGGCAGCAGTATAATGAGTCAGACAAACTCATTACACGCTGCCCACTGCTGCGCCGCATGCCCTCGATGGAGGAAGCCTAGATGCGGTCCCCAGCAGCAGCGAGGGAGAAGGGTGATAACATCACCCTTCAACCCGGCACCTCACAATCAGCTGGGGATCTGCAGTAGCTTCATCTCTCTCTTCCTCTCCCTCTCTGACAGCACAGCAGCCCCTCTGGGTCCCATGTAGCTCTGCCCCCCTGCTCACAGTTCACTCGGCCTCTCCTGATTAAAAAGAAAATAAGAGCCTGACCTGCTGCTCAGATGCGAGGAGGGGACGGGCGGTAGGTCCTCTGTGAGTGCACTACACAGCAAAATTAACTGACTCCTCACAACAGTGTGGACTGCGGGCGACGTCAGACGCCAATTTGGGTGTGCTTGCTGCACTACCTGCCCATCAAGCCCAACGTGGTGCCATGGTGCCAGCCCCGCCCACTATCCGGATTCCATTTTGTATTAGGAATCCTATAACAGCATTCCGACATCCCTCCCTATGACGCTGCCATCCATACACTGCCGCTCTCATACATCCGCACACTGCCGCTCTCACACAACTGTACACTGAAGCTCTCATACATCCATACACTGCCGCTCATACATCCGTACAACCCCGCTCTCATACATCCGTACAACCCCGCTCTCATACATCCGCACACTGCCGCTCTCATACATCCGTACAACCCCGCTCTCATACATCCGCACACTGCCGCTCTCATACAGCCGCACACTGCCGCTCTCATACAGCCGCACACTGCCGCTCTCATACAGCCGCACACTGCCGCTCTCATACAGCCGCACACTGCCGCTCTCATACAGCCGCACACCGCCGCTCTCATACAGCCGCACACCGCCGCTCTCATACAGCCGCACACCGCCGCTCTCATACAGCCGCACACCGCCGCTCTCATACAGCCGCACACCGCCGCTCTCATACAGCTGCACACCGCCGCTCTCATACAGCCGCACACCGCCGCACTCATGCATCCGCACACCACCGCACTCATGCATCCGCACACCACCGCACTCATGCATCCACACACCACCGCACTCATGCATCCACACACCACCGCACTCATGCATCCACACACCACCGCACTCATGCATCCACACACCACCGCACTCATGCATCCACACACCACCGCACTCATGCATCCACACACTACCGCCCTCATACATCCACACACCACCGCACTCATACATCCACACACCACCGCACTCATACATCCACACACCGACGCAGTTATACAGCCGTACACTGCCGCTCTCATACAGCCGTACACTGCCGCTCTCATACATTCGCACACTGCCGCACTCATACAGCCGCACTCATACAGCCGCACACTGACGCTCTCATACAGCCGCACACTGCCGCTCTCATACAGCCGTACACTGCCGCTCTCATACAGTCGTACACTGTCGCTCTCATACAGCCGTACAACCCCGCTCTCATACATCCGCACACTGCTGCTCTCATACAGCCGCACACCGACGCAGTTATACAGCCGTACACTGCCGCTTTCATACATCCGCACACTGCCGCACTCTTACAGCCGCACACTGCCGCTCTCATACATCCACACACCGCCGCACACCACCACACGCATACAGCCGCACATCATCGCACTCATACAGCCGCACACCGACGCAGTTATACAGCCGTACATTGCCGCTCTCATACATCCGCACACTGCCGCTCTCTACATCCGCACACTGCCGCTCTCTACATCCGCACACTGCCGCTCTCTACATCCGCACACTGCCGCTCTCTACATCCGCACACTGCCGCTCTCTACATCCGCACACTGCCGCTCTCATACATCCGCACACTGCCGCTCTCATACAGCCGTACACTATCGCTCTCATACATCCAACCACTTCCACTCACATCTATACATACATCTACACATCCAATCCCCGCGCAAGGGAACACTGAAATCACTATCACTTTTCCCCGGGGTGTGACCACAGCCAGCCACTACTCCGGCCACCTTCTTGTGACACCAAAATGCATCTTACCTATCATCAGGGTGGTGCTGCTGCTGGGGGCGGGTTGCTGCCTCAGTCTCCTGGTTGGTGCTGCGATTGGAGGGGGTACTGCTTCCCTGTGCTGCCACTGTCTCCCGGATCATCGTGCCGCTGGCTGAATTGCAGCTTGACGCTACTGCTGCCGGGAGTAACAGCTTCCTGACTGTTGTTGCTGGTGGCTGCCTACTGCTCATTGCCGCCGGAACACTGACCGGCTCGGCAGTGATGCTGGCGGAGGAGTAGTGGCGGTGGGGTGGGGGGTGCCTGCTCCCTTCCCTCGAGCATGCCGCAGTGCAAAAAAATAAATAATAAATAGAGAGCATACCAGGGTGAGAGTCTGTATGGATCACAGTGATTACACGGGGCACAGCATAAGGACACCTTGCTGTGAGGGGCTCTGCCCACACAGATTGCTGCACCCTCTCTGATGTCAGCCGCTGCCCTCTCGTTCTCTGGGCGGCCAGTTCCAGTGTGAGGTAGGAAAGGAAGAGAACACACAGGAGAGCAGCCCTGATATATAACAGAGGTGGAAGTTCTATAGGCAGCAGAGACGGAGACTAGCCAGCCAGTCTCCCAGTGCCCTGATCACTACACGCCGCCAGCACAGCATTACAGGAGGGTCATATAGTGCTGCCCTGAGCTAACAGGTGTGTGTACTAAGTGTACCCCGTACAGTGTGCTGCGCCCTGGTGTCTCTGAGAGGGGTGAGGTCACCGTGCCGCTTTAGTATATGGCTTTTCCTTAGTACTGTACGTTACAGCCCTGCACTAGTAGTGGCAACTCTGCCCTATGTGAACCTGTGAGGTTATTTTCCTATTTACAGAATAACCGGGGAGAAGGCGGCCATATTGCGGCTCTCAAGTGAAGGCCCTCTAGTACACCCCCTGCTGGCGGCCACTGCGCAGGCGCAACAAATTGAAATGCCCTCTCTCTATAATGGGGCATATTTCTCTTAATTAAAAAAAACCTGTAACTTTCCGAAAAACCACAACCCCAAAAGGCACTTCACTGGGACATGCTCTATCTAATAAAACAAACCCCAAGTCTTATTTTTATACATATATATATATATATATATATATATATATATATTGGGTAGTGGGGGTATGGCGCCACAGGTATGTGTGAGCAGATAACTATTAAAACAATATATATGTTATTTATAGACACTCCTTTTAAAAATGTAAGGTGTCTGCTATCCCCTAAGTAATCAGCAGTGATAAGCTGCCTTTAAAATGTGAAAAAAAGGGGGGAATAGGGGTACCAGCGACTTACAGTGTCTATCAAATTAAAGTAACTATGAAGAATATAGCAGGATACGGTTTTAGAAAAAGGGTAACAATATATTTATTTATACAATTTATAACATAATGATGGGATAAAAAAGTAGGTAAAAAATTTTTTTTTTGATATGCAGTAAAAAAAAAAAGATTTTAAAAACATAAACAGGTAAAAATAGA
Source organism: Pseudophryne corroboree (assembly GCF_028390025.1). NCBI lineage: Eukaryota > Metazoa > Chordata > Amphibia > Anura > Myobatrachidae > Pseudophryne > Pseudophryne corroboree. The sequence continues at coordinate 52,206 of NW_026967924.1, forward strand.
GTATATAATTTAGCTAGAATCCAAAATCATGTAAAATCAGTAAAAACAATTTCATACTGATAAAAAATATTTCAGGATGATAAAAATAAGAATTTACTTACCGATAATTCTATTTCTCGTAGTCCGTAGTGGATGCTGGGGACTCCGTCAGGACCATGGGGGATTAGCGGCTCCGCAGGAGACAGGGCACAAAAGTAAAAGCTTTAGGACTAGGTGGTGTGCACTGGCTCCTCCCCCTATGACCCTCCTCCAAGCCTCAGTTAGGATACTGTGCCCGGACGAGCGTACACAATAAGGAAGGATTTTGAATCCCGGGTAAGACTCATACCAGCCACACCAATCACACTGTACAACTTGTGATCTGAACCCAGTTAACAGCATGATAACAGAGGAGCCTCTGAAAAGATGGCTCACAACAATAATAACCCGATTTTTGTAACAATAACTATGTACAAGTATTGCAGACAATCCGCACTTGGGATGGGCGCCCAGCATCCACTACGGACTACGAGAAATAGAATTATCGGTAAGTAAATTCTTATTTTCTCTGACGTCCTAAGTGGATGCTGGGGACTCAGTCAGGACCATGGGGATTATACCAAAGCTCCCAAACGGGCGGGAGAGTGTGGATGACTCTGCAGCACCGAATGAGAGAACTCCAGGTCCTCCTCAGCCAGGGTATCAAATTTGTAGAATTTTGCAAACGTGTTTGCCCCTGACCAAGTAGCAGCTCGGCAAAGTTGTAAAGCCGAGACCCCTCGGGCAGCCGCCCAAGATGAGCCCACCTTCCTTGTGGAATGGGCATTTACAGATTTTGGCTGTGGCAGGCCTGCCACAGAATGTGCAAGCTGAATTTTACTACAAATCCAACGAGCAATCGTCTGCTTAGAAGCAGGAGCACCCAGCTTGTTGGGTGCATACAGGATAAACAGCGAGTCAGTTTTACTGACTCCAGCCGTCCTGGAAATATATATTTTCAAGGCCCTGACAACGTCTAGCAACTTGGAGTCCTCCAAGTCCCTAGTAGCCGCAGGCACCACAATAGGTTGGTTCAGGTGAAACGCTGACACCACCTTAGGGAGAAACTGGGGAGGAGTCCGCAGTTCTGCCCTGTCCGAATGGAAAATCAGATATGGGCTTTTGTGAGACAAAGCCGCCAATTCTGACACTCGCCTGGCCGAGGCCAGGGCCAACAGCATGGTCACTTTCCATGTGAGATATTTCAAATCCACAGATTTGAGCGGTTCAAACCAATGTGATTTGAGGAATCCCAGAACTACGTTGAGATCCCACGGTGCCACTGGAGGCACAAAAGGGGGTTGTATATGCAGTACTCCCTTGACGAATGTCTGGACTTCAGGAACTGAAGCCAATTCTTTCTGGAAGAAAATCGACAGGGCCGAAATTTGAACCTTAATGGACCCCAATTTGAGGCCCATAGACACTCCTGTTTGCAGGAAATGCAGGAATCGACCGAGTTGAAATTCCTCCGTGGGGGCCTTCCTGGCCTCACACCACGCAACATATTTTCGCCAAATGCGGTGATAATGTTGTGCGGTCACCTCCTTCCTGGCTTTGACCAGGGTAGGTATGACCTCTTCCGGAATGCCTTTTTCCCTTAGGATCCGGCGTTCAACCGCCATGCCGTCAACCGCAGCCGCGGTAAGTCTTGGAACAGACAGGGTCCTTGCTGAAGCAAGTCCCTTCTTAACGGCAGAGGCCATGGGGTCCTCTGTGAGCATCTCTTGAAGTTCCGGGTACCAAGTCCTCCTTGGCCAATCCGGAGCCACGAGTATAGTTCTTACTCCTCTCCGTCTTAAAATTCTCAGTACCTTGGGTATGAGAGGAAGAGGAGGGAACACATACACTGACTGGTACACCCACGGTGTTACCAGAGCGTCCACAGCTATTGCCTGAGGGTCCCTTGACCTGGCGCAATACCTGTCCAGTTTTTTGTTGAGGCGGGACGCCATCATGTCCACCTTTGGTTTTTCCCAATGGTTCACAATCATGTGGAAGACTTCCGTGTGAAGTCCCCACTCTCACGGGTGGAGGTCGTGCCTGCTGAGGAAGTCTGCTTCCCAGTTGTCCACTCCCGGAATGAACACTGCTGACAGTGCTATCACATGATTTTCTGCCCAGCGAAGAATCCTTGCAGCTTCTGCCATTGCCCTCCTGCTTCTTGTGCCACCCTGTCTGTTTACGTGGACGACTGCCGTGATGTTGTCCGACTGGATCAGCACCGGCTGACCTTGAAGCAGAGGTCTTGCTAGGCATAGAGCATTGTAAATTGCCCTTAGCTCCAGTATATTTATGTGGAGAGAAGTCTCTAGACTTGACCACGTTCCCTGGAAATTTCTTCCCTGTGTGACTGCTCCCCAGCCTCTCAGGCTGGCATCCGTGGTCACCAGGATCCAATCCTGAATGCCGAATCTGCGGCCCACTAGTAGATGAGCACTCTGCAGCCACCACAGAAGAGACACCCTTGTCCTCGGAGACAGGGTTATCCGCTGATGCATCTGAAGATGCGATCCGGACCATTTGTCCAGCAGATCCCACTGAAAAGTTCTTGCGTGAAATCTGCCGAATGGAATCGCTTCGTAAGAAGCCACCATTTTTCCCAGGACCCTTGTGCAATGATGCACTGACACTTTTCCTGGTTTTAGGAGGTTCCTGACTAGCTCGGATAACTCCCTGGCTTTCTCCTCCGGGAGAAACACCTTTTTCTGGACTGTGTCCAGAATCATCCCTAGGAACAGCAGACGTGTCGTTGGGATCAGCTGCGATTTTGGAATATTTAGAATCCACCCGTGCTGTTGTAGCAGTACCCGAGATAGTGCTACTCTGACCTCCAACTGTTCCCTGGACTTTGCCCTTATCAGGAGATCGTCCAAGTAAGGGATAATTAAGACGCCTTTTCTTCGAAGAAGAATCATCATTTCGGCCATTACCTTGGTAAAGACCCGGGGTGCCGTGGACAATCCAAACGGCAGCGTCTGAAACTGATAATGACAGTTCTGTACTACGAACCTGAGGTACCCTTGGTGAGAAGGGCAATTTGGGACATGAAGGTAAGCATCCTTGATGTCCAGGGACACCATATAGTCCCCTTCTTCCAGGTTCGCTATCACTGCTCTGAGTGACTCCATCTTGAATTTGAACCTTTGTATGTAAGTGTTCAAAGATTTCAGATTTAGAATAGGTCTCACCGAGCCGTCTGGCTTCGGTACCACAAATAGTGTGGAATAATACCCCTTTCCCTGTTGTAGGAGGGGTACTTTGATTATCACCTGCTGGGAATACAGCTTGTGAATTGCTTCCAATACTGCCTCCCTGTCGGAGGGAGACGTTGGTAAACCAGACTTCAGGAACCTGCGAGGGGGAGACGTCTCGAATTCCAATCGGTACCCCTGGGATACTACCTGTAGGATCCAGGGGTCCACTTGCGAGTGAGCCCACTGCGCGCTGAAACTCTTGAGACGACCCCCCACCGCACCTGAGTCCGCTTGTAAGGCCCCAGCGTCATGCTGAGGACTTGGCAGAAGCGGTGGAGGGCTTCTGTTCCTGGGAAGAGGCTGTCTGCTGCAGTCTTTTTCCCTTTCCTCTACCCCGGGGCAGATATGACTGGCCTTTTGCCCGCTTGCCCTTATGGGGACGAAAGGACTGAGGCTGAAAAGACGGTGTCTTTTTCTGCTGAGAGGTGAGTTGGGGTAAAAAGGTGGATTTTCCAGCTGTTGCCGTGGCCACCAGGTCCGAAAGACCGACCCCAAATAACTCCTCCCCTTTATACGGCAATACTTCCATATGCCGTTTGGAATCCGCATCACCTGACCACTGTCGTGTCCATAAACATCTTCTGGTAGAAATGGACATCGCACTTACTCTTGATGCCAGGGTGCAAATATCCCTCTGTGCATCACGCATATATAGAAACGCATCTTTTAAACGCTCTATAGTCAATAAAATACTGTCCCTGTCCAGGGTATCAATATTTTCAGTCAGGGACTCCGACCACGCCACCCCAGCGCTGCACATCCAGGCTGAGGCAATTGCTGGTCGCAGTATAACACCAGTATGTGTGTATATACTTTTTAGGACATTTTCCAGCTTCCTATCAACTGGCTCCTTGAGGGCGGCCGTATCAGGAGACGGTAACGCCACTTGTTTTGATAAGCGTGTGAGTGCCTTATCCACCCTAGGGGGTGTTTCCCAACGCGCCCTAACTTCTGGCGGGAAAGGGTATAATGCCAATAATTTCTTAGATATCAGCAATTTTTTATCGGGGGAGACCCACGCATCATCACACACTTCATTTAATTCTTCTGATTCAGGAAAAACTACGGGTAGTTTTTTCACACCCCACATAATACCCTTTTTTGTGGTACTTGTAGTATCAGAAATATGCAAAGCCTCCTTCATTGCCGTGATCATGTAACGTGTGGCCCTACTGGAAAATACGTTTGTTTCTTCACCGTCGACACTGGAGTCAGTGTCCGTGTCTGTGTCGACCGACTGAGGTAATGGGCGCTTTAGAGCCCCTGACGGTGTTTGAGACGCCTGGACAGGCACTAACTGACTTGCCGGCTGTCTCATGTCGTCAACAGTTTTTTGTAAAGTGCTGACACTATCACGTAATTCCTTAAATAAGACCATCCAGTCAGGTGTCTACTCCCTAGGGGGTGACATCACTACTACAGACAATTGCTCCGCCTCCACACCATTTTCCTCCTCATACATGTCGACACACGCGTACCGACACACAGGACACACACAGGGAATGCTCTGATAGAGGACAGGACCCCACTAGCCCTTTGGGGAGACAGAGGGAGAGTTTGCCAGCACACACCAGAGCGCTATATATGTATAGGGACAACCTTATAAATAAGTGTTTCTCCCTTATAGCTGCTATATATGTTTTTATATGCCAAATTAGTGCCCCCCCCCCCTCTCTTTTTTACCCTGTTTCTGTAGTGCAGGACTGCAGGGGAGAGTCAGGGAGACGTCCTTCCAGCGGAGCTGTGAGGGAAAATGGCGCTTGTGTGCTGAGGAGATAGGCTCCGCCCCCTTCACGGCGGCCTTTCTCCCGCTTTTTATGAGGTAAAATGGCAGGGGTTAAATACATCCATATAGCCCAGGAGCTATATGTGATGTATTTTTTACCATAAATAGTGTTTTCATTGCGTCTCAGGGCGCCCCCCCCCAGCGCCCTGCACCCTCAGTGACCGGAGTGTGAAGTGTGCTGAGAGCAATGGCGCACAGCTGCAGTGCTGTGCGCTACCTTTCTTGAAGACAAGATGCCTTCTGCCGCCGATTTCTGGACCTCTTCACTCTTCTGGCTCTGTAAGGGGGCCGGCGGCGCGGCCGGGACCCATCCATGGCTGGGCCTGTGATCGTCCCTCTGGAGCTAATGTCCAGTAGCCAAGAAGCCCAATCCACTCTGCACGCAGGTGAGTTCGCTTCTTCTCCCCTTAGTCCCTCGATGCAGTGAGCCTGTTGCCAGCAGGACTCACTGAAAATAAAAAAACCTAAGTCTATACTTTTATTCTAAGCAGCTCAGGAGAGCTACCTAGATTGCACCCTTCTCGGCCGGGCACAAAAACCTAACTGAGGCTTGGAGGAGGGTCATAGGGGGAGGAGCCAGTGCACACCACCTAGTCCTAAAGCTTTTACTTTTGTGCCCTGTCTCCTGCGGAGCCGCTAATCCCCCATGGTCCTGACGGAGTCCCCAGCATCCACTTAGGACGTCAGAGAAAATGATGCTTATCTTTTTGAAGATGGAGAGTCAGTGGAGGTACAGCCAACGCGTTTCGTCCTTAGACTTCATCACCCCTTGATGAAGTCTAAGGACGAAACGCGTTGGGTGTACCTCCACTGACTCTCCATCTTCAAAAAGATAAGCATCATTTTTATCATCCTGAAATATTTTTTATCAGTATGAAATTGTTTTTACTGATTTTACATGATTTTGGATTCTAGCTAAATTATATACTCTATTTTTACCTGTTTATGTTTTTAAAATCTTTTTTTTTTACTGCATATCAAAAAAAAAATTTTTACCTACTTTTTTATCCCATCATTATGTTATAAATTGCATAAATAAATATATTGTTACCCTTTTTCTAAAACCGTATCCTGCTATATTCTTCATAGTTACTTTAATTTGATAGACACTGTAAGTCGCTGGTACCCCTATTCCCCTATATATATATATATATATATATATATATATATATATATATATATATGCACACACACTCATGTATATACATGCATATACATGTATACACAAATACACGTATGTACATGTTTATGTATGTATAATACACTGATAGAGTACATTATATTTATGAATTAATTGCTTCCCGATTCTGCAGCATCATCATCAGCACCACCAGTGTTACTCACAGTCACTTCACACTGACTGCTGCACAACACATCACTTAATTTCCGGGCCGCCCGCCACCTGGTGAAGAGACATGGGAGATGAAGGACCAGCAGTGCCACGTTGAGCGGAAGTATTGTGAATTAGTTACCCACACACTCCTTGTGACACCTGCTCCCCGTCTGCCCTCCCACCCGCCGCCTGCCGTCCGGAACCCGCACTGACAAGTAAGTCTCAGCAGAATGTGTCTGCCAGCAGCTCCCAGTCCCTCCTAGAGGAACACTGCCAGTGGTGTGGCGGCCGCGGCACACTAGGACTGAGAGACCGCAGCAGGAGGAAAGCACAGGTGGGCGGGAGGAGAGCATGGGCGGACATCACCACGTCACATTGCAAGGTGACGCCAGTCCCCCCAGTGAGGCCGCCGACGAATGCACTCAGCATAGTATTAGCAGCAGGCAGAGGGGGGGCGGGTGCAGCGGTGGTGGGAGGTACGGAAATGAGCTGCAGGCTAGGCTCCACACTCAGCGATCACTGTGCTACAGCAAGCGTGGCGTGCAGCGGTGCTGGACATTAGGGAGTGCCTGTGCGCACCAGGCACCCCCTGTACGCACGCCTATGCGCTACCACCCCCCATATGCCACACTACATCACTATGCTACAGCCCTCCCATATGCTGCACTTCATAATTACACTATACCCCCCATACAACATACTACATCACCACACTACACTACTCACAATAAAATTAAAACATCCCAGTTCCTAATTCTTAATGAGCTCACGTGAGTTCTCTCCCCAACGGAGCTCCAGACCAAGTAACAATGAAGACACCAGCAGCGTGTAGGGGGCAGGCCTGGTCCACTTGTCAGGAGAGAGCAGTCACAGGAGGGTAAGAAGGGGGCCTAGTCCTACAGACGGGAGAGAGCACAGACAGGAGAGAGCAAGGTACAGGGGTAGAAGGGGACGGCTGATGTGAAGGGGGCGGGGCCTATTCTTACAGGCTTTCAAAATTCGACTTTAAAATTCGACATTTGACAAATTCGACTTTTCTGCAATGGTACAAATGCGGCAATTCGACAAAAGTATATTCAATTGAAGTTTGTAAATTCGACAACAGTGCTTTTAAACAGTAAATTCGTCATTTTCAATCCGCAACACTTTGCTGGCGGAATCTAATTAAAAAATTTTTAAAAACATGTTTTTTTTTGCTGTTTTTTTTTTTTTGGTAATAGCATATCTATTTATATTAGAAGGGATTAGGTACTTGGTTTGTCTTTTTTGGAGGCACAAGTATTATTTATATATTTTTTAAAATATTATTTATTTTTTAAATGGAATGTGAAAAATCCAGAAAAAAAATTGCGTGGGTCCCCCCTCCAAAGCATAACCAGCCTCGGGCTCTTCGAGCCGGTCCTGGTTCTAAAAATCCGGGGGGAAAACGGACAGGGGATCCCCCGTATTTTTAAAACCAGCACCGGGCTCTGCGCCTGGTGCTGGTGCAAAAAATACGGGGGACAAAAAGAGTAGGGATCCCCCGTATTTTTTACACCAGCATCGGGCTCCACTAGCTGGACAGATAATGCCACAGCCGGGGGTCACTTTTATACAGTGCCCTGCGGCCGTGGCATTAAATATCCAACTAGTCACCCCTGGCCGGGGTACCCTGGGGGAGTGGGGACCCCTTCAATCAAGGGGTCCCCCCCCCCAGCCACCCAAGGGCCAGGGGTGAAGCCCGAGGCTGTCCCCCCCATCCAAGGGCTGCGGATGGGAGGCTGATAGCCTTGAGAAAATTTAAAGAATATTGTTTTTTCTAGTAGTACTACAAGTCCCAGCAAGCCTCCCCCGCAAGCTGGTACTTGGAGAACCACAAGTACCAGCATGCAGGAGAAAAACGGGCCCGCTGGTACCTGTAGTTCTACTGGGAAAAAAAATAAGAATTTACTTACCGATAATTCTATTTCTCGTAGTCTGTAGTGGATGCTGGGGACTCCGTCAGGACCATGGGGTTTAGCGGCTCCGCAGGAGACAGGGCACAATAATAAAAGCTTTAGGATCAGGTGGTGTGCACTGGCTCCTCCCCCTATGACCCTCCTCCAAGCCTCAGTTAGGATACTGTGCCCGGACGAGCGTGCATAATAAGGAAGGATATTGAATCCCGGGTAAGACTCATACCAGCCACACCAATCACACCGTACAACCTGTGATCTGAACCCAGTTAACAGTATGATAACAACGAAGGAGCCTCTGAAAAGATGGCTCACAACAAGAATAACCCGATTTTTGTAACAATAACTATGTACAAGTATTGCAGACAATCCGCACTTGGGATGGGCGCCCAGCATCCACTACGGACTACGAGAAATAGAATTATCGGTAAGTAAATTCTTATTTTCTCTAACGTCCTAAGTGGATGCTGGGGACTCCGTCAGGACCATGGGGATTATACCAAAGCTCCCAAACGGGCGGGAGAGTGCAGATGACTCTGCAGCACCGAATGAGAGAACTCCAGGTCCTCCTCAGTCAGGGTGTGCCCCTGACCAAGTAGCAGCTCGGCAAAGTTGTAAAGCCGAGACCCCTCGGGCAGCCGCCCAAGATGAGCCCACTTCCTTGTGGAATGGGCTTTTACTGATTTTGGCTGTGGCAAGCCTGCCACAGAATGTGCAAGCTGAATTGTACTACAAATCCAGCGAGCAATCATCTGCTTAGAAGCAGGAACACCCATCTTGTTGGGTGCATACAGGCTAAACAGCGAGTCAGATTTTCTGACTCCAGTCGTCCTGGAAACATATATTTTCAGGGCCCTGACAACGTCAAGTAACTTGGAGTCCTCCAAGTCCCTAGTAGCCGCAGGTACCACAATAGGTTGGTTCATGTGAAAAACAGAAAACACCTTAAGGAGAAATTGAGGACGAGTCCTCAATTCTGCCCTGTCAGAATGAAAAATTAAGTAAGGGCTTTTATATGATAAAGCCGCCCATTCTGACACACGCCTGGCTGAAGCCAGGGCTAATAGAATCTTCACCTTCCATGTGAAATATTTTAATTCCACAGTGGTGAGTGGATCAAACCAATGTGACTTTAGGAAACTCAAAACAACATTGAGATCCCAAGGTGCCACTGGGGGCACAAAAGGAGGCTGTATATGCAGTACCCCTTTTACAAACGTCTGAACTTCAGGCACTGAAGCCAGTTCTTTCTGGAAGAAATTCGACAGGGTCGAAATTTGAACCTTAATGGACCCTAATTTTAGGCCCATAGACAGTCCTGTTTTCAGGAAATGTAGGAAACGACCCAGTTGGAATTCCTCTGTAGGGACCTTCTTGGCCTCACACCACGCAACATATTTTCGCCAAATGCGGTGAAAATGTTTTGCGGTTACATCCTTCCTGGCTTCGACCAGGGTAGGGATGACTTCATCTGGAATGCCCTTTCAGGATCCGGCGTTCAACTGCCATGCCGTCAAACGCAGCCGCGGTAAGTCTTGGAACAGACAAGGCCCCTGCTGGAGCAGGTCCTCTCTTAAAGGTAGAGTCCACATTTCTTCCGTGAGCATCTCTTGAAGTTCTGGGTACCAAGTCCTTCTTGACCCATCCGGAACCACGAGTATCGTTCTTACTCATCTCCTTCTTATGATTCTCAGTACTTTTGGTATGAGATGCATAGGAGGGAACACATACCCTGACTGGTACACCCACAGTGTTACCAGAGCGTCCACCGCTATTGCCTGAGGGTCCCTTGACCTGGCGCAATATCTGTCTAGTTTTTTGTTCAGGCGGGACGCCATCATGTCCACCTTTGGTTTTTCCCAACGGTTTACAATCATGTGGAAGACTTCCCGCTGAAGTCCCCACTCTCCCGGGTGGAGGTTATGCCTGCTGAGGAAGTCTGCTTCCCAGTTTTCCACTCCCGGAATTAACACTGCTGAGAGTGTTATCGCATGATTTTTCGCCTAGCGAAGAATCCGTGCAGTTTCTGCCATTTCCCTCCTGCTTCATGTGCCGCCCTGTCTGTTTACGTGGGCGACTGCCGTGATGTTGTCCCACTGGATCAATACCGGCTGACCTTGAAGCAGAGGTCTTGCTAAGCTTAGAGCCTTGTAAATTGCCCTTAGCTCCAGTATATTTATGTGGAGAGAAGTCTCCAGACTTGATCACACTCCCTGGAAATTTTTTCCTTGTGTGACTGCTCCCCAGCCACTCAGGATGGCATCCGTGGTCACCAGGACCCAGTCCTGAATGTCGAATCTGCGGCCCTTTCATAGATGAGCACTCTGCAGCCACCGCAGAAGAAAACACCCTTGTCCTTGGAGACAGGGTTATCCGCTGATGCATCTGAAGATGCGATCCGGACCATTTTCCCAGCAGATTCCACTGAAAGGTTCTTGCTTGAAATCTACCGAATGGGATCGCTTTGTAAGAAACCACCATTTTTCACAGGACCCTTGTGCAATGATGCACTGATACTTTTCCTGGTTTTAGGAGGTTCCTGACTAGCTCGGATAACTCCCTGTCTTCTCCGGGAGAAAACATCCTTTTCTGGACTGTGTCCAGAATCATTCCTAGGAACATTAGACGTGTCGTCGGAAAAAGCTGCGATTTTGGAATATTTAGAATCCACTCGTGCTGTCGTAGAACTACTTGAGATAGTGCTACTCCGACCGCCAACTGTTCTCTGGACCTTGCCCTTATCAGGAAAGCGTCCATATTTCTTTTAGGAAGAATCATCATTTCGGCCATTACCATGGTAAAGACCCGGGGTGCCGTGGACAATCCAAACGGCAGCGTCTGAACTGATAGTAACAGTTCTGTACCACGAACCTGAGATACCCTTGGTGAGAAGGGCAAAATTTGGACATGTAGGTAAGCGTCCCTGATATCCAGTGACACCATATCGTCCTGGTTCGCTATCACTGCTCTGAATGACTCCATCTTGATTTGAACCCTTGTATGTAATTGTTCAAATCTTTTAGATCTCACCGAGCCGTTTGGCTTCAGTACCACAATATAGTGTGGAATAATACCCCTTCCCTTGTTGTAGGAGGGGTACTTTGATTATCACCTGCTGGGAATACAGCCTGTGAATTTTTTCCCAATACTGCCTCCCTGTCGGAGGGAGACGTTGGTAAAGCAGACTTCAGGAACTTGTGAGGGGAAGACGTCTCGAATTTCCAATGTACACCTGGGATACTACGTGTAGGATCCAGGAGTCCACTTGCGAGTGAGCCCACTGCGTGCTGAAACTCTTGAGATGACCCCCCACCGCACCTGAGTCCGCTTGTATGGCCCCAGCGTCATGCTGCGGACTTGGCAGAAGCTGTGGAGGACTTCTGTTCCTGGGAATGGGCTGCCTGCTGCAGTCTTCTTCCCTTTCCTCTAACCCTGGGCAGATATGACTGGCCTTTTGCCCGCCTGCCTTTATGGGTACGAAAGAACTGAGACTGAAAAGACTGTGTCCTTTTCTGCTGAGATGTGACTTGGGGTAACAAAAGTGGATTTTCCAGCTGTTGCCATGGCCACCAGGTCCGATGGACCGCCCCTTTATACGGCAATACTTCCATGTGCCGTCTGGAATCTGCATCACCTGACCACTGTCGTGTCTATAAACATCGTCTGGCAGATATGGACATCACATCTACTCTTGATGTCAGAATGCAAATATCCCTCTGCGCATCTCGCATATATAGAAATGCATCCTTAAAATGCTCTATAGTCAATAAAATATTGTTCCTGTCAAGGGTATCAATATTTTCAGTCAGGAAATCCGACCAAGCCCCCCCAGCGCTGCACATCCAGGCTGAGGCGATTGCTGGTCGTAGTATAACACCAGTATGTGTGTATATACTTTTTAGGATATTTTTTAGCTTCCTATCAGCTGGCTCCTTGAGGGCGGCCGTATCTGGAGACGGTAACGCCACTTGTTTTTATAAGCGTGTGAGCGCCTTATCCACCCTAAGGTGTGTTTCCCAACTCGCCCTCACTTCTGGCGGGAAAGGGTATACCTCCAATAATTTTCTATCGGAGGAAACCCACGTATCATCACACCCTTTAATTTATCTGATTCAGGAAAAACTACAAGTAGATTATTCCCACCCTACATAATACCCTTATTTGTGGTACTTGTAGTATCAGAAATATGTAACACCTCCTTCATTGCCCTTAACATGTAACGTGTGGCCCTAAAGGAAAATACGTTTGTTTCTTCACCGTCGACACTGAAGTCAGTGTCCGTGTCTGTGTCGACCAACTGAGGTAAATGGGCGTTTTTACAAGCCCCTGACGGTGTCTGAGACGCCTGGACAGGTACTAATTTGTTTGCCGGCCGTCTCATGTCGTCAACCGGCCTTGCATCGTGTTGACATTATCACGTAATTCCTAAATAAGCCATCCATTCCGGTGTCGACTCCCTAGAGAGTGACATCACCAATACAGGCAATTTGCTCCGCCTCCTCACCAACATCGTCCTTCTACATGTCGACACACACGTACCGACACACAGCACACACACAGGGAATGCTCTGATAGAGGACAGGACCCCACTAGCCCTTTGGGGAGACAGAGGGAGAGTTTGCCAGCACACACCAAAAAACGCTATAATTATACAGGGACAACCCCTTATACAAGTGTTTTCCCTTATAGCATTTTCACATATGTAATCATATCGCCAAATAAGTGCCCCCCCTCTCTGTTTTAACCCTGTTTCTGTAGTGCAGTGCAGGGGAGAGCCTGGGAGCCTTCCTCACAGCAGAGCTGAGCAGGAAAATGGCGCCGTGTGCTGAGGAGAATAGGCCCCGCCCCCTAAAACGGCGGGCTCTTCTCCCGGAGTTTGTGAGATCTGACAGGGGTTAAATACATCCATATAGCCTCAAGGGCTATATGTGATGTATTTTAGCCATAAAAAAGGTATAATACATTGCTGCCCAGGGCGCCCCCCCCAGCGCCCTGCACCCTCAGTGACCGCTGGTATGAAGTGTGCTGACAACAATGGCGCACAGCTGCAGTGCTGTGCGCTACCTTATGAAGACTGAAAGTCTTCTGCCGCCTGTTTCTGGACCTCTGGACCTCTTCAACTTCGGCATCTGCAAGGGGGGTCGGCGGCACGGCTCCGGGACGAACCCCAGGGTGAGACCTGTGTTCCGACTCCCTCTGGAGCTAATGGTGTCCAGTAGCCTAAGAAGCAAATCCATCCTGCACGCAGGTGAGTTTACTTCTCTCCCCTTGTAACTTAAACTTTTATTCTAAGCAGCTCAGGAGAGCCACCTAGATTGCACCCTTCTCGGCCGGGCACAAAAATCTAACTGAGGCTTGGAGGAGGGTCATAGGGGGAGGAGCCAGTGCACACCACCTGATCCTAAAGCTTTTATTATTGTGCCCTGTCTCCTGCGGAGCCGCTAAACCCCATGGTCCTGACGGAGTCCCCAGCATCCACTTAGGACGTTAGAGAAATACCCAAATAAAAACAGGACACAGACACCGTGAAAGTATAACTTTATTTCACACCTGCCGACACACACATACTTACCTATGTTGACATGAAGCAGTCGGTCCTCTTCTCCAAGTAGAATCCACGGGTACCTGAAAATAAGATAATTATACTCACCTGATCCAGGTTCCAGATTAAATCCACGTACTTGGCAAAACAACAAACCGAACACCCGGACCAGACGGACTGAAAGGGGTCCCATGTTTACACATGGGACCCCTTTCCACGAATGCAGACATCCGAATCTCGCGAGAATCAGACAGCGGGATGATGACGTTCGTGCGCGCTCGGGCTAGCCGAGCAAGGCGGGAAGGTTCGAACCTGCCTCGGACCCGTGTAAAATGGGTGAAGTTCGGGGGGTTCGGATTCCGACGAACCGAACCCACTCATCACTAGTATGTACGTGTGTGTCAGGTGCCGTGCGCGTACGTACGTGTCAGTGCCGTGCGTGTACGTACGTGTGTGTCAGGTGTCGTGCGTGTACGTGTGTGTGTGTGTGTCAGGTGGCGCGTACCTACATGTGTGTATGTCAGGTGCTGTGCATGTGTGTACGTACACGCGTGTGTCAGGTGCCGCGCGTGTACGTGTGTGTGTGCCAGGAGCCGCGCGTGTACATGTGTGTGGGTGTCAGGAGCCGTGCGTATACGTACATACGTGTAGGTGTCAGGTGCCGAGCATATACGTACATACGTGTGTGTGTCAGGAGCCGCGCGTGTTCATACATGTGTGTGTGTGTCAGGAGCCACGCGTGCGTGTGTGTGTGTGTCAGGAGCCATGCGTGTGCATACGTGTGTGTGTCAGGTGCCACACGTGTACGTACGTGTGTGTGTGTGTGTTAAATGCCGCGTATGTACGTATGTATGTGTGTGCCTGGAGCCGCGCGTGTACATACATGTGTGTGTTTCAGGTGCTGTACGTGTATGTGTGTGTCTCAGGTGCTGCACGTGTATATGTGTGTATCTCAGGTGCTGCATTTGTATGCGTCAGCTGCCACGTGGGTGTCAGGTGTTGAGCGTGTATGTGTTTGTGTCGCATCTGTATGTGTGTGACTGTCAGGTGCTGCGCGTGTATGTGTGTGTCAGGTGCTGCATGTGTATATATGTGTGAGTGGCAGGTGCTGCGTGTGTATACGAGTGTTTGTGAGGTGCTGCGAGTGTATGTGTGTGTTAGGTGCTCTGAGTGTATATGATTGTGTGTCAGGTGCTGTGCGTGTGTGCGTTAAATGCCACATGTATGTATGTGTGTCAGGTGCTGTGTGTGTGGGTGTGTCAGGTGCTGCATGTCTGTGTGTGTGGGTGTCTCAGGTGCTGCGTGTGTGTGTCTGTGTCTGTCAGGTGCTGCATGTGTGTGTCAGGTGCTGCATGTCTGCGTGTGTGTGTCAGGCGCTGCATGTCTGTGTCAGGTGCTGCGTGTGTGTGTCAGGTGCTGCGTATGTGTGTGTGTGTCAGGTGCTGCGTGTCTGTGTTAGGTGCTGCGTGTCTGCGTGTGTGTGTCAGGTGCTGCGTGTCTGCGTGTGTGTGTCAGGTGCTGCGTGTGTGTGTCAGGTGCTGCGTGTCTGCGTGTGTGTGTCAGGTGCTGCGTGTGTGTGTGTCAGGCACTGCATGTCTGTCAGGTGCTGCGTGTGTGTGTGTGTGTGTGTGTCAGGTGCTGTGTGTGTGTGTGTGTGTGTTTCAGGTGCTGCGTGTGTGTGTGTGTCGGGTGCTGCGTGTGTGTGTGTGTCAGGTGCTGCGTGTCTGCGTGTGTGTGTGTCAGGAGCTGCGTGTGTGTGTGTGTGTCAGGTGCTGCCTGTCTGCGTGTGTGTCAGGTGCTGCGTGTGTGTGTGTGTCAGGTGCTGCATGTCTGTGTGTCAGGTGCTGTGTGTGTGTGTGTGTGTGTGTCAGGTGCTGCATGTCTGTGTGTCAGGTGCTGCATGTCTGTGTGTGTGTGTGTGTCAGGTGCTGTGTGTGTGTGTGTGTCAGGTGCTGCGTGTGTGTGTGTGTGTGTGTCAGGTGCTGCGTGTGTGTCAGGTGCTGCGTGTCTGCGTGTGTCAGGTTCTGCGTGTGTGTGTGTCAGGTGCTGCGTGTCTTCGTGTGTGTGTCAGGTGCTGCATGTCTGCGTGTTTGTGTGTCAGGTGCTGCGTGTCTGCGTGTGTGTCAGATGCTGCGTGTGAGTGCGTGTGTCAGGTGCATGAGTGTGAGTGTCAGGTGCGTGTGAGTGTGTGTGTCAGGTGCTGCGTGTGCGTGTGTGTCAGGTGCTGCGTGTGCGTGAGGTGCTGCGTGTGCGTGTGTGTCAGGTGCGTGAGTGTGCGTGTGTGTCAGGTGCGTGAGTGTGCGTGTGCGTCAGGTTCGTGAGTGTGTGTGTGTGTGTCAGGTGCGTGAGTGTGTGTGTGTGTGTCAGGTGCGTGAGTGTGTGTGTCAGGTGCGTGAGTGTGTGTGTGTCAGGCGCTGCATGTCTGTGTGTGTCAGGCGCTGCGTGTCTGTGTGCGTCAGGCGCTGCGTGTCTGTGTGTGTCAGGCGCTGCGTGTCTGTGTGTGTGTCAGGTGCTGCGTGTCTGTGTGTGTGTCAGGTGCTGCGTGTGAGTGTGTGCGTGTGTGTCAGGTCCGTGTGAGTGTCAGGTGCTGCGTCTGTGTGTGTGTCAGGTGCTGCGTGTGTGTCAGGTGCTGCGTGTGTGCGTGTGTGTCAGGCGCTGCATGTGCGTGTGTCAGGCGCTGCATGTGCGTGTGTCAGGCGCTGCATGTCTGTGTGTGTCAGGCGCTGCGTGTCTGGGGAAGGTGGCCGGACACACAGCAGGGAGGGGGGTGGCCGGACACACAGCAGGGAAGGGGGGTGGCCGGACACACAGCGGGGGTGGGGTGGGGGTGGCGGCCGGACACACAGCAGGGGGGGAAGGGGGGGGGGCAGACACACAGCAGGGAGGAGGAGGAGGAGGAGGAGGAGGGGGGGTTGGCTGGACACACAGCAGGGAGGGGAGGGTGACCGGACACACGGCAGGGAGGGAAGGGGGTAGGGGGTGGCCGGACACAGCAAGAGGAGGGGGGGTGGCCGGACACACAGCAAGGAGGGGGGGTGGCTGGACACACAGCAGGGAGGTGGGGGTGACGGGACACACGGCGGGGGGGGGGTGGCTGGACACACGGCGGGGGGGGTGGCTGGACACACGGCGGGGGGGGGCTGGACACACGGCGGGGGTGGGGTGGCTGGACACATGGCGGGGGTGGGGGGGAAACACGGCGGGGGGGGTGGCTGGACACACGGCGGGGGGGGGGGTGGCTGGACACACAGCAGGGAGGGGAGGGTGACCGGACACATGGAAGGGAGGAGGAGGTGTGGCCGGACACACAGCAGGGGGGGGGCGGACACAAAGCAGGGAGGGGAGGGGGTGGCCGGACATAGCGGGAGGAGGGGGTTTGGCCGAACACACAGCACGGGAGGGGAGGGTGGCTGGACACACAGCAGGGAGGGCGGCGGGGGGGGACACACAGCAGGGAGGGCGGCGGGGGGGACACACAGCAGGGAGGGCGGGGGATATGGAAGGACACACAGCAGGGCGGACAGGCACATAGCAGGGAGGGCTGGGGGGGGCGGACGGACACACAGCAGGGAGGGGGGGACCTTCGGACACACTGCAGGGCGGGGGGGGGGGGACGGACACACCCGACACACTGCTGGGGGGGACACACTGCAGGGACGGCGAGGGGAGGGGAGACGGACGCACAGCAGGGAGGGCGAGGGGGTGGGGGACGACGGACACACAGCAGGGAGGGAGGGGAGGACTGGTGACCATAGAGACCTTGATAAATATCGCATACTGCAGGGAGGGAGGGCCGGACACAGCAGGAGGAGAAGGAGGGAGGAGTGGCCGGACACAGCTGCCCGAGACGGCTCCTACTGCCAGCCGCACCACAGACGCGGGGAGGAGACGCAGGCAGCAACCGGGGAAGGTCCGGCGGGCGGCCGGGCACACAGCGGGAGGGAGGGCGGACAAGCGGGGGAGAAGTGGAAGCTGGGTACACAGCGGTGGGCTGCCTGACAGAACTCACCCAGTGCTACGCAGCTCCGGCGAGCTCCTCCCGCTTCATGGACCTCAGTGAACTCACGCGCCGGGAACCGCTGGCTGTCCTCCTGCAGCTCCACGTGACTCCTTCCCACTCTGTCTCCTCGTGCCCAACTGCCAGAGCTACTCTGTACACCCCCTGCTGGCGGCCACTGCGCAGCCGCAACAAATTGAAAAGCCCTATCTTTATAATGGGGCATATTTTACTTAATTAAAAAAAAAACTGTAACTTCCTGAAAAACCTTAACCCCAAAAGGCACTACACTGGGACATACTCTATCTAGTAAAACAAACCCCAAGTCTTAATTCGTCCTCTATCCTGAGTTATGCCTTCCCAAAAAAATCCTCATTCACTCTATGGGAATACGGTGTCAAAAAGCCACAGAGGGAGTGGCAGAAAAAAAACTGACAGTTGGAACTTTAGGTTACTCCCAATTCCTCATTTTTTATTATTTTGCCCTGAAATTTGGCATGCAGCACCGGGTGACGATTCTACGCTCCCATGCCAAATTTCAGCTCAGTACGTCCAATCAGTTTTGAGGAGTAGCCCCTCAAACACCATGCCCCCATCTCAGAAGTTCCCTATGGGAGAATTCCGTTTGTTCGATTCAGCCTTAATATAAGGGCACGACCGTGCCCTTATAATAAATATATATATATATATATATATATATAGATATAGATATATAATATATGTATGTGGCTGTGTACATATATACACGCGTGTGTGTGTGTGTGTGTGTGTGTGTGTGTGTGTGTGTGTGTGTATATATACAGTGGCGGAACAAGCAAGCGGTGGGCCCAGGTGCAACAAAATGCTTTGGGCCCCCCATCCAAGTACACCCCATGGGCAGTGCGCGCCGTAGGCGCGCGCGCAAAAATACATAGTGGCGTGGCTTCGTGGGGAAGGGGTGTGTCCACAAAATAATACCAATTCATAAAACGGTGCACAGTAGTCTCCATTCTTCAAATTACGCCGCACAGTAGCACCACTACACCAGGTAGAGACCCTTTTACTCCTTACAGCGAACAGATTCCCCTTTTTACACATAACGGCAGACAGCGTGCACTTTTTACACATAACGGCAGACAGCGTGCCCTCGTTACACATAGCGGCAGACAGCATACACTTTTTACACAATGGCAGACAGCGTGCCCTCGTTACACATAGCGGCAGACAGCGTGCACTTTTTACACATTACGGCAGGCAGCGTCCCCATTTTACACATTACGGCAGACAGCGTCCCCATTTTACACATTACGGCAGACACCATACACTTTTACACATAACGGCAGATAGCGTGCCCTTTTTACACATTACGGCAGGCAGATTCTACCTTTTTACACATAGCGGCAGGCAGATTCCCCATTTTTACATTGCGGCATGCAGATTCCCCATTTTTATACATAGCGGCAGGCAGTCCCCCCTTTTTACACATTGCGGCAGGCAGTCCCAACAAATAAAAAAAGAAATTACCTGCTTGTTGCCAGGGGTTTCATGCACTTGGTTCCATGCACAGTGCCAGGATGTCATGCTCGTTGCCAGGGGTTTCATGCACTGGGTGTCATGCTCGTTGCTAGTGGGTAGTGCTTGTTGCTAGGGCCGTGCTCCCAGTGCCACATATGCTCCCAGTGCCAGATATTCCCCCACAGTGCCAGGTATATGCACCCAGTGCCAGATATTCTCCCACAGTGCCAGATATTCCCCCCCAGTGCCAGGTATATGCCCCCAGTGCCAGGTACATGCCCCCCCAGTGCCAGTTATATGCCCCAGTGCCAGGTATATGCCCCCAGTGCCAGATATTCCCCCCCAGTGCCTGCTTCCCCCCCAGTGCCAGGTATATGCCCCCAGTGCCGGGTATATGCCCCCCCAGTGCCAGATATTCTCCCACAGTGCCAGATATTCCCCCCCAGTGCCAGGTATATGCCCCCAGTGCCAGATATTCCCCCCCAGTGCCAGGTATATGCCCCCAGTGCCGGGTATATGCCCCCCCAGTGCCAGATATTCTCCCACAGTGCCAGATATTCCCCCCCCAGTGCCAGGTATATGCCCCCAGTGCCAGGTACATGCCCTCAGTGCCGGGTATATGCCCCCCCAGTGAAAGGTATATGTCCCCAGTGCCAGATCTGTCCCCCCAGTGCCAGGTATATGTCCCCAGTGCCAGATCTGTCCCCCCAGTGCCAGGTATATGTCCCCAGTGCCAGATCTGTCCCCCCAGTGCCAGGTATATGTCCCCAGTGCCAGATCTGTCCCCCCAGTGCCAGGTATATGTCCCCAGTGCCAGATCTGTCCCCCCAGTGCCTGCTCCCCCGGTCCCCCCTCCCCCCCCTATGTGTTGGAGGGACACGAGCGCATCGCGCGTCTCTACTGTGTCCCTCCTGGCTCTCCCCCGCTTGTCTAATGAAGCATGTGCCGTTCGTGAGCCAATCAGAGCTCACGAACGGCACATGCTTCCTTAGAGCGGCCGGGGGAGAGCCAGGAGGGACACAGAGAGACGCGCGATGCGCTCGTGTCCCTCCAACACATAGGGGGGGGGGCCGGGGGAGCGGGGGAGCAGCAAGGAGGGAGAGGAAAACGCAGATTGACATGCGGACTCTCGTCCGCATGTCAATCTGTTCTAAATGCCGGCCGGCGGCTGTGGGCCCCTGAGTGCGGCGGGGCCCCAGTGCAATGCACTGCCTGCCCCGCCAGTAGTTCCGCCCCTGTATATATATATATATATCTATCATGTGTGTATTACTGGTGTCTGCTGGTCTGAGGGATATCTGTGTTGAATTTGTTTGTTTCTTATTTTTTTTATTTTTCTATTTTATTATATATATATATATATATAATATATATATATATTTATTTATTTATTTTTTTGGGGGGCGCAAAATTTCTGTCTTGTGCCGGTAGTCCTAGTTTCGGCCCTGAGGAGGGGCATAGAGGGAGGAGACAGTTCACACCCTTTGAAAGTCTTAAAGTGCCCATGTCTCCTGCGGATCCCGTCTATACCCCATGGTTCTTAATGTGATCCCAGCATCCTCTAGGACGTATGAGAAAACAAATAACGCACACACGAGGAGGAGAGAACAAAGGAAGCTATAAGGAGGGGAGGGGAGGGGGGGGGGGAAGGTAAGGTAGTAAAGGGATATTGGATAAACTATAACCTTATACATATTCATTAATGTACCAGTAGTTAGAAGTAGAAGAGCTCTAACAGAAACCACAAAGCTTATCTAAAGCCACACCACACTGGATATGCCCAATCTCATTTGATCTTTGAAGCAAAGCAGTATTGGACTTTGTTAATACCAAGCAGTCTCCCATCCATGTATTATCAGATTATTTAGGTGTTTTTAAACTACCAACACCCTTTTCTTGGTACTGTACATTTAATTTTTACACATATTCTTTTATGTACCAGAAGTTAGAAGTAGAAGAGCTCTAACAGAAACCACAAGCTCATCTACAGCCACAGCACACTGGATTTGCCCAATCTCTCCTGATCATGGAAGCTGAGCAGTGTTGGTCCTGGTTTTAGTACTTGGATGGGAGACCACCAGGAAATACCAGGAGCTGTGTGTATTTTTACAATACCAACACCGTTCTCTTGATGCATTCCATTTTGAAACATTGGGGCAGATCTATTAAGCCTGGTGAACTGATAAAGTAAAAAAATACAAAAGAATATAACCAGGCGCTAATACATCATCACCATATTCTGGTGATCAAATTACTGGTATTAAAAATTATGTACAAATAATACTGCAATTAATGTATACTTAAGCTGCAGGAGAGAGCTTGACTTGGGGTAAATCAAGTAAAAAAGAACCGGCACTTTAAAGTCTCCGGTAACACTGGAACACTGAACTAATCTCCTCTTGCGCTATAAATAGTATGATATGGCTCAAAGTTCAATAAAAACAAATAAATAATTTCATATATTCTATATTTTTTATTACATATAAATATATATATATATATATACTTTACAATAAACTATTAGACCGGTCAAATAAAATCACTAACAATATATTTGCATAGCTATAGGAGGTGGATCTTAGATAAACTCTGTGCACAGAGAAATTTTCAAAAATAAAAATCAGTCCATATATTGGATTAAAAAATCAATTTACCAGCTGTAATTCGCACCCATGTAGTAGATAATAAGATTTTACTTACCGATAAATCTATTTCTCGTAGTCCGTAGTGGATGCTGGGACTCCGTAAGGACCATGGGGAATAGCGGCTCCGCAGGAGACAGGGCACAAAATAAAAGCTTAAGGATCAGGTGGTGTGCACTGGCTCCTCCCCCTATGACCCTCCTCCAAGCCTCAGTTAGGATACTGTGCCCGGACGAGCGTACATAATAGGGAAGAATATTGAATCCCGGGTAAGACTCATACCAGCCACACCAATCACACCGTACAACTTGTGATCTGAACCCAGTTAACAGTATGATAAACGTAAAGGAGCCTCTGAAAAGATGGCTCACAACAATAATAACCCGAATTTTTTGTAACAATAACTATATACAAGTATTGCAGACAATCCGCACAAGGGATGGGCGCCCAGCATCCACTACGGACTACGAGAAATAGATTTATCGGTAAGTAAAATCTTATTTTCTCTGACGTCCTAGTGCATGCTGGGACTCCGTAAGGACCATGGGGATTATACCAAAGCTCCCAAACGGGCGGGAGAGTGCGGATGACTCTGCAGCACCGAATGAGAGAACTCCAGGTCCTCCTCAGCCAGGGTATCAAATTTGTAGAATTTAGCAAACGTGTTTGCCCCTGACCAAGTAGCTGCTCGGCAAAGTTGTAAAGCCGAGACCCCTCGGGCAGCCGCCCAAGATGAGCCCACCTTCCTTGTGGAATGGGCTTTTACAGATTTTGGCTGTGGCAATCCTGCCACAGAATGTGCAAGCTGAATTGTACTACAAATCCAACGAGCAATCGTCTGCTTAGAAGCAGGAGCACCCAGCTTGTTGGGTGCATACAGAATAAACAGCGAGTCAGATTTTCTGACTCCAGCCGTCCTGGAAACATATATTTTCAAGGCCCTGACAACGTCAAGCAACTTAGAGTCCTCTAAGTCCCTGGTAGCCGCAGGTACCACAATAGGTTGGTTCATGTGAAAAGCAGAAACCACCTTAGGTAGAAATTGAGGACGAGTCCTCAATTCCGCCCTGTCAGAATGAAAAATTAAGTAAGGGCTTTTATATGATAAAACCGCCAATTCTGACACACGCCTGGCTGAAGCCAAGGCTAACAGCATCGACACCTTCCATGTGAGATATTTTAAGTCCACAGTGGAAAGTGGTTCAAACCAATGTGACTTTAGAAAACTCAACACCACATTGAGATCCCAAGGTGCCACTGGAGGCACAAAAGGAGGCTGTATGTGCAGCACCCCTTTTACAAATGTCTGAACTTCAGGTACTGAAGCCAGTTCTTTCTGGAAGAAAATCGACAGGGCCGAAATTTGAACCTTAATGGACCCTAATTTTAGGCCCATAGACAGTCCTGTTTGCAGGAAATGAAGGAAACGACCCAGTTGAAATTCCTCTGTAGGGGCCTTCTTGGCCTCACACCACGCAACATATTTACGCCAAATGCGGTGATAATGTTTTGCGGTTACGTCCTTCCTGGCTTTGACCAGAGTAGGGATGACTTCTTCTGGAATGCCTTTTTCCCTCAGGATCCGGCGTTCAACCGCCATGCCGTCAAACGCAGCTGCGGTAAGTCTTGGAACAGACAAGGCCCCTGCAGTAGCAGGTCCTTTCTTAGAGGTAGAGGCCACGGTTCGTCCGTGAGCATCTCTTGAAGTTCCGGGTACCAAGTCCGTCTTGGCCAATCCGGAACCACGAGTATAGTTCTTACTCCTCTCCTTCTTATGATTCTCAGTACTTTTGGTATGAGAGGCAGAGGAGGGAACACATACACTGACTGGTACACCCACGGCGTTACCAGAGCGTCCACTGCTATTGCCTGAGGGTCCCTTGACCTGGCGCAATATCTGTCCAGTTTCTTGTTTAGACGTGACGCCATCATGTCCACCTTTGGTTTTTCCCAACGGTTTACAATCAGGTGGAAGACTTCTGGGTGAAGTCCCCACTCTCCCGGGTGAAGGTCGTGTCTGCTGAGGAAGTCTGCTTCCCAGTTGTCCACTCCCGGAATGAATACTGCTGACAGTGCTATCACATGATTTTCCGCCCAGCGAAGAATCCTTGCAGCTTCTGCCATTGCCCTCCTGCTTCTCGTGCCGCCCTGTCTGTTTACGTGGGCGACTGACGTGATGTTGTCCGATTGGATCAACACCGCCTGACCCTGAAGCAGAGGTTTTGCTTGACTTAGGGCATTGTAAATGGCCCTTAGTTCCAGAATGTTTATATGAAGATATGTTTCCATGCTTGACCACAGGCCCTGGAAATTCCTTCCCTGTGTGACTGCTCCCCAGCCTCTCAGGCTGGCATCCGTGGTTACCAGGATCCAATCCTGAATGCCAAATCTGCGGCCCTCTAGTAGATGAGCACTCTGCAGCCACCACAGGAGAGACACCCTTGTCCTTGGCGACAGGGTTATCCGCTGATGCATCTGCAGATGCGATCCGGACCATTTGTCCAGTAGATCCCACTGAAATGTTCTTGCATGGAATCTTCCGAATGGAATCGCTTCGTAAGAAGCCACCATTTTCCCCAGGACCCTCGTGCACTGATGCACTGAGACCTGTCCTGGTTTTAGGAGGTTCCTGACTAGCTCGGATAACTCCCTGGCCTTCTCCTCCGGGAGAAACACCTTCTTCTGGACTGTGTCCAGAATCATTCCTAGGAACAGTAGACGTGTCGTTGGAATCAGCTGCGATTTTGGAATATTTAGAATCCACCCGTGCTGACGTAACACTACCTGAGATAGTGCTACTCCGACTTCTAACTGTTCCCTGGATCTTGCCCTTATCAGGAGATCGTCCAAGTAAGGGATAATTGAAATGCCTTTTCTTCGTAGAAGAATCATCATTTCGGCCATTACCTTGGTAAAGACCCGAGGTGCCGTGGACAATCCAAACGGCAGCGTCTGAAACTGATAATGACAGTTTTGTACTACAAACCTGAGGTACCCTTGGTGAGAAGGGTATATCGGGACGTGGAGATAAGCATCTTTGATGTCCAGAGACACCATATAGTCCCCTTCTTCCAGGTTCGCTATCACTGCTCTGAGTGACTCCATCTTGAATTTGAACCTTTTTATGTAAGTGTTCAAGGATTTCAGATTTAAAATTGGTCTCACCGAGCCGTCCGGCTTCGGTACCACAAACAGCGTGGAATAAAACCCCTTTCCTTGTTGCAGGAGGGGTACCTTGATTATCACCTGCTGGGAATACAGCTTGTGAATGGCTTCTAGAACTGCCTCCCTGTCGGAGGGAGACTTTGGTAAAGCAGACTTCAGGAAACGATGAGGGGGAAACGCCTCGAATTCCAGTTTGTACCCCTGCGATACTACCTGTAGAATCCAGGGATCCACTTGCGAGTGAGCCCACTGCGCGTTGAAATTTTTGAGACGGGCCCCCACCATATCTGAGTCTGCTTGTAAAGCCCCAGCGTCATGCTGAAGACTTGGCAGAAGCAGGGGAGGGCTTCTGCTCTTGGGAAGCGGCTGCATGGTGCAGTCTTTTTCCTCTTCCTCTGCCCCGGGGCAGAAAGGAGTGGCCTTTTGCTCGCTTGTACTTATGGGAACGAAAGGACTGAGATTGAAAAGACGGTGTCTTTTTCTGCTGATGTGGAGTGACCTGGGGTAAAAAGGTGGATTTTCCAGCCGTTGCCGTGGCCACCAGGTCCGATAGACCAGCCCCAAATAACTCCTCCCCTTTATACGGCAATACTTCCATGTGCCGTTTGGAATCCGCATCCCCTGACCACTGTCGCGTCCACAACGCTCTTCTGGCAGAGATGGACATAGCACTTACTCTTGATGCCAGGGTGCAAATATCCCTCTGTGCATCACGCATATATAGTAATGCATCCTTTAAATGTTCTATAGTTAACAAAATATTGTCCCTATCCAGGGTATCAATATTCTCAGTCAGGGAATCCGACCATGCGACTCCAGCACTGCACATCCAGGCTGAGGCGATTGCTGGTCGCAGTATAACACCAGTATGTGTGTATATACTTTTTAGGATATTTTCCAGCCTTCTATCAGCTGGTTCTTTGAGGGTAGCCGTATCAGGAGACGGTAACGCTACTTGTTTAGATAAACGTGTGAGCGCCTTATCTACCCTAGGGGGTGTTTCCCAACGCGCCCTAACCTCTGGCGGGAAAGGATATAATGCTAATAATTTTTTAGAAATTAGCTGTTTTTTATCGGGAGAAACCCACGCTTTTTCACACACCTCATTTATTTCCTCTGACTCAGGAAAAAATATTGGTAGTTTTTTCTCACCCCACATAATACCCTTCTTTGTGGTACTTGTAGTGTCAGAAAGGTTCAATGCCTCTTTCATTGCCGTGATCATGTAACGTGTGGCCCTACTGGACATTACGTTTGTCTCGTCACCGTCGACACTAGACTCAGTATCTGTGTCTGGGTCTGTGTCGACCCACTGAGGTAACGGGCGTTTTAGCGCCCCTGACGGTGTCTGAGACGCCTGGACAGGCACTAACTGATTTGCCGGCTGTCTCATGTCGTCAACAGTTTTTTGCAAATTGCTGACATTATCACTTAATTGTTTAAATACAATCATCCAGTCAGGTGTCGACTCCCTAGGGGGTGACATCACCAACGCAGGCAACTGCTCCGCCTCCACATAATTTTCCTCCTCATACATGTCGACACACGCGTACCGACACACAGCACACACACACCGGGAATGCTCTGATAGAGGACAGGACCCCACTTAGCCCTTTGGAGAGACAGAGGGAGAGTCTGCCAGCACACACCCAGCGCTATATATATATACAGGGATAACCTTATATAAGTGTTATTCCCTTATAGCTGCTGTTAATTATTGTTATTTGCTGCCAAAAATGCCCCCCCTTCTCTTTTTTACCCTGATTCTGAAGCAGGACTGCAGGGGAGAGTCAGGGAGCCGTCCTTCCAGCGGAGCTGTGAGGGAAAATGGCGCTTGTGTGCTGAGGAGATAGGCTCCGCCCCTTCACGACGTCCTTATCTCCCGCTTTTTTGTGTAAAATGGCAGGGGATTAAAATACATCCATATAGCCCAGGAGCTATATGTGATGTATTCTGTTTTGCCACCTAAGGTATTCTGTTATATTGCGTCTCAGGGCGCTCCCCCCCAGCGCCCTGCACCCTCAGTGACCGGAGTGTGAAGTGTGCTGAGAGCAATGGCGCACAGCTGCGGTGCTGTGCGCTACCTTAGTCTGAAGACAGGATGTCTTCTGCCGCCGATTTCACCGGACCTCTTCGTCTCTTCTGGCTCTGTAAGGGGGACGGCGGCGCGGCTCCGGTGACCCATCCAGGCTGAACCTGTGATCGTCCCTCTGGAGCTAGTGTCCAGTAGCCTAAGAAACCCGATCCACTCTGCACTCAGGTGAGTCCGTTTCTTCTCCCCTTAGTCCCACGATGCAGTGAGCCTGTTGCCAGCAGGACTCACTGAAAATAAAAAAAAAAACCTAACTAAACTTTTATTCTAAGCAGCTCAGGAGAGCCACCTAGATTGCACCCTTCTCGGCCGGGCACAAAAATCTAACTGAGGCTTGGAGGAGGGTCATAGGGGGAGGAGCCAGTGCACACAACCTGATCCTTAAGCTTTTATTTTGTGCCCTGTCTCCTGCGGAGCCGCTATTCCCCATGGTCCTTATGGAGTCCCAGCATCCACTAGGACGTCAGAGAAAACATATTTATAAGTTGTTATATATTGGAATTCCTCAATATGCTGCCACTTGGCAAAGGAGATGATATTGTGCAAAATAACCGCTCCACACTGGAGCCTTACGTGTAGCTTGCACCAGTTGTTATAACACGGGAGAGTCCAATGACAGAAGAGACGGTCTCGGGCTGCGGGAACGGCGCTTCACTGGCGCCTGCTGTGCTGAATAATTACCCGACTTCCAAGCTTTATGAGTCCACGCCTCCAAGTGCCGTATGCAGACACCACAATCACGGTTGTGTTCTCCCGATCTCCGTTTAGTCCACGGATATTACCGCTAGATGATGGTATATTTTGGGGCTGCAAATAAGGCTGGTATAAGGGTCCAATGACTCTCCCGTGTTATAACAACTGGTGCAAGCTACACGTAAGGCTCCAGTGTGGAGCGGTTATTTTGCACAATATCATCTCCTTTGCCAAGTGGCAGCATATTGAGGAATTCCAATATATAACAACTTATAAATATGTTATCTACTACATGGGTGCGAATTACAGCTGGTAAATTGATTTTTTAATCCAATATATGGACTGATTTTTATTTTTGAAAATTTCTCTGTGCACAGAGTTTATCTAAGATCCACCTCCTATAGCTATGCAAATATATTGTTAGTGATTTTATTTGACCGGTCTAATAGTTTATTGTAAAGTATGTATATATATATATATATATATATATATATATATATATATATATATATATATATATATATATATATATTTATATGTAATAAAAAATATAGAATATATGAAATTATTTATTTGTTTTTATTGAACTTTGAGCCATATCATACTATTTATAGCGCAAGAGGAGATTAGTTCAGTGAACTGATAAAGTGCAAGGTGATAAAGTACAAGTCAGTCTGCTCCTAACTGTCATTTTTCAAACCCAGCCTGTGACATGGCAATTAGGAGCTGATTGGCTGGTACTTTATCACCATGCAAATTATCATTTCACCAGGTTTAATAAATCGTCCGCTTATTAATTTATGTACGAGTAGTTAGAAGTAGAAGAACTCTAACAGAAACCACTAAGCTCATCTACAGCCGCACCACACTGTATATGCCCAATATCACCTGATTTTAGGCCTGGTTTGTTCTTGGATGTGAGACCACCTGGGAATACCAGGTGCTGTAGGTAGTTTTATACTACCAACACCGTTCTCTTGATGCATACTATTTTGAAACTTATTCATTGATGTTGAAGTTAGAAACAGCAAAAATCATCTACAGCCGCATCACACTGGATATGTCCAATCTCATCTGATGATGGAAGCTAAGCAGTGTTGTGCCTGGTTTGTTTTTGGATTTCAAGTCCTGCCTTCTGGTTTGGCCATGGCACCTCGGATATTTACCAAGGTCATGGCCGTGATGACGACCCTTCACCATCAGAGAATCAGGATCCTGCCAAATCTGGACGACTTGCTGATCCTGGTGAACTCCCAAGAGGTTCTCCACAGTTATCTGGAACTGGCGGTCCAATTCCTACAAGTCCACGGGTGGCTCATCAACTGAAAAAAGTCCTCGCTGGTCCCTGCTCGGAACATGGTGCACCTAGGGGCACTGCTGGACACACACAGCCAACAATTGTTTCTGTCTCCAGAGAAAGTCCTGAAAATTCAGGACAGTATCTTTCTCTCTCGCCCAAGAGTGTTGATACACACGGCGATGCAAGTACTAGACCTCATGGTGTCGGCTTTCGATATGGTAGAGTACGCTCAATTTCATTACCGCCCTCTGCAGAGGTTAATCCTCTCCAAGTGGGACGGCCTGCCTCATCGGATAATGTCTCAAATGATCTCCTTGACTCCGGAGGTTCGTCTGACACTGAGCTGGTGGCTAGGGACCAACAGTTGAGCAGGAGCCATCCCTTCTGGATCTCCAGCTGTGTCCTCCTGACAATGGATGCCAGTCTTTTGGGCTGGGCCACGGTGTTGGAGCAACACTTTCTCCAGGGTCGGTGAACCAGGGAGGAATCTCTCCTCCTGATATACATTCTGGAATTGCAGGCAGTGTTCAATTAATTGACACTGGCCCTGCCTCTAGTACAGAACAGGCCTGTTCAAGTACAATCTGACAACGCCACCACGGTAGTGTACACAAATCATCAAGGCGGCACTCGAAACTTGGCGGCACTCGAAACTGCATGGCAAAGCTGGAAGTATCAAAAATCCTCCATTGGGTAGAATGTCATCTGACAGCAATATCGGCAGTGTTCATTCCCGGAGTCCTCAACTGGGAAGCGGATTTCCTCAGTCGTCAGGACGTTCACGCTGGAGAGTGGAGAGGCCGCAGCAGAAATGTCTGCACTGGTGTCAGTAGGTGACTGAGGCAGGGATGATTGGGAGATAGTGGGTGACTGAAGCATGTATGAGTGGGAGATAGTGGGTGACTGAAGCCGGGGTGACTGGGAGATAGTGGGTTACTGAGGGAGGGGTGATAGGAAGGGGTTGGGTAAGTATGGGATAATAAATGACTAAGGCAGGGGTGATAGGGAGATAGTGGATGATTGTGCAGGGGTGACAGGGACAGTAAGAGACTGAGGCAGGGGTGACAGGGATAGTGGCTGACTGAGGCAGGGGTGACTGGGAGATAGTGGGTGACTGAGGCAGGGTTGATAGGGATAGTGGGTGACTGAAGCAGGGGTGACTGGTATAGTGGGTGACTGAGGCAGGGATCGCAGGTATTGTGGTTGACTGAGGCAGCGGTGACTGGGAGATAGTGGGTAACTGAGGCAGGGGTGACAGGGAAAGTGTGTGACTCAGGCAGGGGTGACAGGGAGATAGTGGGCAGCATATCTCTGCCTCACTGCAGCAGCACATTCCTGCTTCAATGACAGCAGCACATCCCTGCCTCGCTGACAGCAGCACATCCCTGCCTCGCTGACAGCAGCACATTTCTGCCTCGCTGACAGCAGCACATTTCTGCCTCGCTGACAGCAGCACAGCACTGCTTCGCTGACAGCAGCACATCACTGCTTCACTACCAGCAGCACATCCCTGCCTCACTGGCAGCAGAACATCCCTGCCTTACTGACAGCTGTATATAGGGCCTAATTCAGACCTGATCCCTGCTGTGCATATTCACACAACAGGAGATCAGGTCTGAAGTGCGTGTGTGCAGGTGCCGCAGTGCACCGGCACATGCCAGAGATGCGATCAGCCGCATCACACTGGATATGTCCAATCTCATCTGATGTTGGAAGCTAAGCAGTGTTGTGCCTAGTTAGTTTTTGGATTTCAGGTCCTGCCTTCTGGTTTGGCCACGGCACCTCGGAAATTCACCAAGGTCATGGCCGTGATGACGACCCTTCACCATCGGTGGACCAGGGAGGAATCTCTCCTCCCGATAAACATTCTGGAATTGCAGGCAGTGTTCAATTCATTGACACTAGCCCTGCCTCTAGTACAGAACAGGCCTGTTCAAGTACAATCGGACAACGCCACCACGGTAGTGTACACAAATCATCAAGGCGGCACTCGAAATTGCATAGCAAAGCTGGAAGTATCAAAAATCCTCAATTGGGTAGAACGTCATCTGCCAGCAATATCGGCAGTGTTCATTCCCGGAGTCCTCAACTGGGAAGCGGATTTCCTCAGTCGTCAGGACGTTCACGCTGGAGAGTGGAGAGGCCGCAGCAGAAATGTCTGCACTGGTGTCAGTAGGTGACTGAGGCAGGGATGACTGGGAGATAGTGGGTGACTGAAGCATGTATGAGTGGGAGATAGTGGGTGACTGAGGCCGGGGTGACTGGGAGATAGTCAGTGACTAAGGCAGGGGTGATAGGGATATAGTGGATGACTGTGGCAGGGGTGACAGGGACAGTAGGAGACTGAGGCAGGAGTGACAGGGATAGTGGGTGACTGAGGCAGGGGTGATAGGGTGACAGTGGGTGACTGAGGCAGGGGTGACAGGGATAGTGGGTGACTGAGGCAGGGGTGATATGGAGAAAGTGGTTGACTGAGGCAGGGGTGACAGAGATAGTGGGTGACTAAAGCAGTGGTGACTGGTATAGTGGGTGACTGAGGCAGGGGTCGCAGGTATAGTGGTTAACTGAGGCAGCGGTGACTGGGAGATAGTGGGTAACTGGGGCAGGGGTGACAGGGAAAGTGTGTGACTCAGGCAGGGGTGATAGGGAGATAGTGGGCAGCAGATCACTGCCTTGCTGACAGCAGCACATCCCTGCTTCACTGACAGCAGCACATCCCTGCCTCATTGACAGCAGCACATACCTGCCTCACTTATAGCAGCACATCCCTGCCTTACTGACAGCAGCAGATCACTGCCTCACTGACAGCAGCAGATCACTGCCTCACTGGCAGCAGCAGATCCCTGCCTCATTGGCAGCAGCAGATCCCTGCCTCACTGGCAGCAGCAGATCCCTGCCTCACTGGCAGCAGCAGATCCCTGCCTTACTGACAGCTGTATATAGGGCCTAATTCAGACCTGATCTCTGCTGTGCATATTCACACAACAGGAGATCAGGTCTGAAGTGTGTGTGTGTGCTGGTGCCGCAGTGCACCGGCACATGCCAGAGATGCGATCAGCATCTCTGCAAAGTGAGCGCCTCTGCCAACACATACTTATCTTGCATATGAGATCTCTTGATCATAAAGATAGTTCTCACAGGGTGAGGTTCATCCATTACATTTTAAAGTAGGAAGGTACAAATTACATATTCAAATTACATATATGTGCTGGATTCAAATGTTTTCCCCCCTTCCTTTCTCAATTGTGCCCATCAGCAGCTATTCTAATGTTGCTGCCAATGGGTGTGACACATTCATTTCTTCTGTGGGGTACACTGGACTCCACAAGGATTCACATTGGGGTGTAGAGTAGGATCTTGATCTGAGGCACCAACAGGCTCAAAGCTTTTGACTGTTCCCAAGATGCTCAGCGCCCCCTGCTCTATAACCTCGCTTCCATGAACAGGGAGCTCAGTTTGTAGTTGGTGCCTTCAGTAGCAGGCCACTTAACAGGGGGCTGCCTCAGGCAGCCTATTCTTAGCTATTAATTTTGACAAGAAAAGAAGAACTTTTTTTATAAGAATCTACAAGGGCTGCAGCAGGCTAGGTCTAATAGACATCTTTACTGCAGCTCCATCACTCCCAGCGGCGCAGTATACTCCCGTGCCCTGGTTGCTGGGTCACTGCAGCGGAGGCTCTGGTTTCTTCCTAAGGTCAGTCACACACACACCGCCCTCCGGGATCACGAGGCCGCTGATGAAAGGGAGGTAAGGGGCTTCTGTGCCCACACTATACCGAGATCCAGCGTGGCTGTAGGGGGCGGGCCGTGTACGCACTGGCGTGGACACTGATTACTGGGCAGCCGCTCCACTAGCCACCAGGGACAGTTAAGGAGCACAGCTCTGGGGGTTTTTCTCCTATATTAACCCCACTTTGTACTACCTGCAGTGCTTTGTGATAGGTAATAGAGCCTGATTCAGGTTGGATTGTAATCGCAATAAGCAATCCAACTGCAAAAATTGCTAAGAGCATACGCATGCGCCTGCATTTTCTGTGGCACCCCGCAGATAATGCGATCACCTCTGACTGTCAATCGGTGCGGGGGGGGGGGGGGGGTCAGCAACAATCCATTTCAAAGTCGGAGATGGAGCGGTGCAGGGGCAGGGCTACAAAATGGGGTCGGCAACGGAGAAACATGAGGCGTGGTCAGAGCGGCTGCATGACATCACATGCAGCCGCTGCGATCACAAAAATGGTGGCGGCTTCCTGCGCACACGTACAGTCTGCACCAACAGGAGGCTAACCCATTTTTTATGATCACGCTGAACTGCACTGAGACTGCAATTTCAGCGTGGTCAAGAAGGGAGGCGGCATGCTGGGTGGCCATGCCCTGTGATGGGTGGCCCCAGCATGCGAACCAAAGGATTGCAAATTCTGTTACTTAGCAGAATTTGCAATCCTTACTATATTAGGCCCATTGATTACAAAATTGTAAACAATATTTGAAGTTTTTCTTCAGGGACTAACACAAAAGATGCTTGGGGCTACTAACACATGGGTAAGCCACGTAAAGCTTCCCATGGGTCAGTGGCATCACAACAGGGTTGCGGCACACACCCGAGTGTCACCCGCCAAGGGGGGTGACACCAAAGTGCCGGCTCTTCTTCAGTGACAGAATATGGGTGTTTCACTGTGACATTACGTGCAACACCCAGTTTCTGTCACTGTGCAGGAGCCAGCA
The DNA here is from genome assembly GCF_028390025.1 of Pseudophryne corroboree. Taxonomy (NCBI): domain Eukaryota; kingdom Metazoa; phylum Chordata; class Amphibia; order Anura; family Myobatrachidae; genus Pseudophryne; species Pseudophryne corroboree. The sequence goes on from NW_026967924.1 coordinate 86,180, forward strand.
CCACTCACACACAGGGTCCCCGGGTGCAGCCCCCAACCCCCGGGATACCCGGAGCAACAAAATGGTGATTCAGGCCACGCCCCTACCTATGAGACCATGCCTCCTTTTTACCATTGCGCTGCTTATCTGCGCGCACTGCATTACAATCTCCTTCGCCACCTCTCTGGGTGTCACCAGTGATTGTGACACCTCTGCCATGCTTGTAGCAGCTGGTCCTAAGATCTACGCCTCCAGCCCTGAGTGTTTGCCCATGTGACTTGTTGATCATCATAGCGAAGCAGATGCTTACAGAAAACTGCAGGGGCTTAGATTGAAAAGAAAAACATTGATGAACCCATCATTTCAGAGACAGGGTCTGCCACACGACTGACTGAAATGACTGGTTGGTTTGTGCCCCCACCAAAAAAGAATCAATCAATCAATCAATCAATCTCTCCTTGCACAAACTGGCTCTACAGAGGCAAGATGTCCACCTCATCATCCTCCGATTCCTCACCCCTTTCACTGTGTACATCCCCCTCCTCACAGATTATTAATTCGTCCCCACTGGAATCCACCATCTCAGATCCCTGTGTACTTTCTGGAGGCAATTGCTGGTGAATGTCTCCACGGAGGAATTGATTATAATTCATTTTGATGATCATCATCTTCTCCACATTTTCTGGAAGTAACCTCGTACGCCGATTGCTGACAAGGTGAGCGGCTGCACTAAACACTCTTTTGGAGTACACACTGGAGGGAGGGCAACTTAGGTAGAATAAAGCCAGTTTGTGCAAGGGCCTCCAAATTGCCTCTTTTTCCTGCCAGTATACATACTGACGTGCCTACCTGGATGCAGTCACTCATATAATTCTCCACCATTCTTTCAAAGGTGACAGAATCATATGCAGTGACAGTAGACGACATGTCAGTAATCGTTGCCAGGTCCTTCAGTCCGGACCAGATGTCAGCACTCACTCCAGACTGCCCTGCATCACAGCCAGCGGGTGGGCTCGGAATTCTTAGCCTTTTCCTCGCACCCCCAGTTGCGGGAGAATGTGAAGGAGGAGCTGTTGACGGGTCACGTTCCTCTTGACTTGACAATTTTCTCACCAGCAGGTCTTTGAACCTCTGCAGACTTGTGTCTGCCGGAAAGAGAGATACAATGTAGGTTTTAAATCTAGGATCGAGCACGGTGGCCAAAATGTAGTGCTCTGATTTCAACAGATTGAATCCTGGTTAAGCGAATTAAGGGCTCCATCCACAAGTCCCACATGCCTAGTGGAATCGCTCTGTTTTAGCTCCTCCTTCAATGTCTCCAGCTTCTTCTGCAAAAGCCTGATGAGGGGAATGACCTGACTCAGGCTGGCAGTGTCTGAACTGACTTCACGTGTGGCAAGTTCAAAGGGTTGCAGAACCTTGCACAACGTTGAAATCATTCTCCACTGCGCTTGAGTCAGGTGCATTCCCCCTCCTTTGCCTATTTCGTGGGCAGATGTATAGGCTTGAATGGCCTTTTGCTGCTCCTCCATCCTCTGAAGCATATAGAGGGTTGAATTCCACCTCGTTACCACCTCTTGCTTCAGATGATGGCAGGACAGGTTCAGGAATGTTTGGTGGTGCTCCAGTCTTCGACATGCGGTGGCTGAAGGCAGAAAGTGGCCCGCAATTCTTCGGGCCACCGACAGCATCTCTTGCACGCCCCTGTTGTTTTTTAAATAATTCTGCACCACCAAATTAAATGTATGTGCAAAACATGGGACGTGCTGGAATTTGCCCAGATGTAATGCACGCACAATATTGGTGGCGTTGTCCGATGTCACAAATCCCCAGGAGAGTCCAATTGGGGTAAGCCATTCTGCGATGATGTTCCTCAGTTTCCGTAAGAGGTTGTCAGCTGTGTGCCTCTTATGGAAAGCGGTGATACAAAGCGTAGCCTGCCTAGGAACGAGTTGGCAATTGCGAGATGCTGCTACTGGTGCCGCCGCTGCTGTTCTTGCTGCGGGGGGCAATACATCTACCCAGTGGGCTGTCACAGTCATATAGTCCTGAGTCTGCCCTGCTCCACTTAACCACAGACAAGTGGACATTGGGTACAACTGCATTTTTTAGGACACTGGTGACTCTTTTTCTGAGGTCTGTGTACATTTTCGGTATCGCCTGCTTAGAGAAATGGAACCTAGAGGGTATTTGGTACCGGGGACACAGTACCTCAATCAAGTCTCTAGTTGCCTGTAAATTAACGATGGATACCGGAACCATGTTTCTCACCACCCAGGCTGACAAGACCTGAGTTATCCGCTTTGCAGCAGGATGACTGCTGTGATATTTCATCTTCCTCGCAAAGGACTGTTGGACAGTCAATTGCTTACTGGAAGTAGTACAAGTGGTCTTCCGACTTCCCCTCTGGGATGACGATCGACTCCCAGCAGCAACAACAGCAGCGCCAGCAGCAGTAGGCGTTACACTCAAGGATGCATCGGAGGAATCCCAGGCAGGAGAGGACTCGTCAGACTTGCCAGTGACATGGCCTGCAGGACTATTGGCTCTCCTGTCTAAGGAGGAAATTGACACTGAGGGAGTTGGTGGTGTGGTTTGCAGGAGCTTGGTTACAAGAGGAAGGGATTTAGTGGTCAGTGGACTGCTTCCGCTGTCATCCAAAGTTTTTGAACTTGTCACTGACTTATGATGAATGCGCTCCAGGTGTCGTATAAGGGAGGATGTTCCGCGGTGGTTAACGTCCTTATCCCTACTTATTACAGCTTGACAAAGGCAACACACGGCTTGACACCTGTTGTCCGCATTTGTGTACAGGATGCATACCTTCATGTCCCCATTTATCCACCTCATCAGGCGTACCTCAGATTTGCGGTACAGGACTGTCATTGCCAATTTCAGACGTTGCTGTTTGGTCTCTCCATGGCCCTGAGAATTTTCACCAAGGTAATGGCGGAAATGATGGTGCTCCTGTGCAAGCAAGGTGTCACAATTATCCCGTACTTGGGCGATCTCATAAAAGCGAGATCAAGAGAGCAGTTGCTGAACAGCGTATCACTTTTGTCACGATCCGGGTATCTGGACGCCATTTCTTACCCATCCGATGCCTCCTAAGGCTGGCTCAGTGCTCCAGGACCGGATCCCATCTCCCTCTGTGGCTTTTTGACACCGTATTCCCATAGAGTGAATGAGGATTTTTTTGGGAAGGCATAACTCAGGATAGAGGACGAATTAAGACTTGGGGTTTGTTTTACTAGATAGAGTATGTCCCAGTGTAGTGCCTTTTGGGGTTAAGGTTTTTCAGGAAGTTACAGTTTTTTTTTAATTAAGTAAAATATGCCCCATTATAAAGATAGGGCTTTTCAATTTGTTGCGGCTGCGCAGTGGCCGCCAGCAGGGGGTGTACAGAGAGTAGCTCTGGCAGTTGGGCACGAGGAGACAGAGTGGGAAGGAGTCACGTGGAGCTGCAGGAGGACAGCCAGCGGTTCCCGGCGCGTGAGTTCACTGAGGTCCATGAAGCGGGAGGAGCTCGCCGGAGCTGCGTAGCACTGGGTGAGTTCTGTCAGGCAGCCCACCGCTGTGTACCCAGCTTCCACTTCTCCCCCGCTTGTCCGCCCTCCCTCCCGCTGTGTGCCCGGCCGCCCGCCGGACCTTCCCCGGTTGCTGCCTGCGTCTCCTCCCCGCGTCTGTGGTGCGGCTGGCAGTAGGAGCCGTCTCGGGCAGCTGTGTCCGGCCACTCCTCCCTCCTTCTCCTCCTGCTGTGTCCGGCCCTCCCTCCCTGCAGTATGCGATATTTATCAAGGTCTCTATGGTCACCAGTCCTCCCCTCCCTCCCTGCTGTGTGTCCGTCGTCCCCCACCCCCTCGCCCTCCCTGCTGTGTGTCCGACTCCCCTCCCCTCGCCCTCCCTGCAGTGTGTCCCCCCCCGCAGTGTGTCGGGTGTGTCCGTCCCCCCCCCCCCGCCCTGCAGTGTGTCCGTTAGTCCCCCCCTCCCTGCTGTGTGTCCGTCCGCCCCCCCCAGCCCTCCCTGTTATGTGCCTGTCCGCCCTGCTGTGTGTCCTTCCATACCCCCCGCCCTCCCTGCTGTGTGTCCCCCCCCGCCGCCCTCCCTGCTGTGTTTCCCCCCCCGCCGCCCTCCCTGCTGTGTGTCCTCCCCCGCCGCCCTCCCTGCTGTGTGTCCGTCCCCCCGCCCTCCCTGCTGTGTGTCCAGCCACCCTCCCCTCCCGTGCTGTGTGTTCGGCCAACCCCCCTCCTCCCGCTGTGTCCGCCCCCCCCTGCTGTGTGTCCGGCCACACCTCCTCCTCCCTTCCGTGTGTCCGGTCACCCTCCTCCTCCCTTCCGTGTGTCCGGTCACCCTCCCCTCCCTGCTGTGTGTCCAGCCACCCCCCCCCACCGTGTGTCCAGCCACCCCCCCCCCCGCCGTGTTTCCCCCCCCCACCGTGTTTCCCCCCCCACCCCCGCCGTGTGTTCAGCCACCCCACCCCCGCCGTGTGTCCAGCCCCCCCCCCCCGCCGTGTGTCCAGCCACCCACCCCCCCGCCGTGTGTCCAGCCACCCCCCCCCCGCCGTGTGTCCAGCCACCCTCCCTTCCCCTGCCGTGTGTCCGGCCACCCCCCCCCCTCCTCCCTGCTGTGTCCGGCCACCCCCTCCCCTCCCTGCCGTGTGTCCCGTCACCCCCCCCTCCCTGCTGTGTGTCCAGCCACCCCCCCTCCTTGCTGTGTGTCCGGCCACCCTCCCCTCCCCTGCTGTGTGTCCGGCCACCCCCCCTCCTCTTGCTGTGTCCGGCCACCCCCTACCCCCTTCCCTCCCTGCCGTGTGTCCGGTCACCCCCCCCTCCCTGCTGTGTGTCCAGCCACCCCCTCCTCCTCCTCCTCCCTGCTGTGTGTCCGCCCCCCCCCCCCTTCCCCCCCCTGCTGTGTGTCCGGCCGCCACCCCTACCCCCCCCCGCTGTGTGTCCGGCCACCCCCCCTCCCTGCTGTGTGTCCGGCCACCCCCCTCCCTGCTGTGTGTCCGGCCACCTTCCCCAGACACGCAGCGCCTGACACACACAGACATGCAGCGCCTGACACACGCACATGCAGCGCCTGACACACGCATATGCAGCGCCTGACACACACGCACACACGCAGCACCTGACACACACGCAGCACCTGACACACACACACAGACGCTGCACCTGACACTCACACGGACCTGACACACACGCACACACTCACACGCAGCGCCTGACACACACACAGACACGCAGCGCCTGACACACACAGACACGCAGCGCCTGACACACACAGACACGCAGCGCCTGACACACACAGACACGCAGCGCCTGACACACACAGACACGCAGCGCCTGACACACACACACTCACGCACCTGACACACACACACTCACGCACCTGACACACACACACACACACTCACGCACCTGACGCACACGCACACTCACGCACCTGACACACACGCACACTCACGCACCTGACACACACGCACACGCAGCACCTGACACACACGCACACGCAGCACCTGACACACACTCACACGCACCTGACACTCACACTCATGCACCTGACACACGCACTCACACGCAGCATCTGACACACACGCAGACACGCAGCATCTGACAGACACGCAGCACCTGACACACACACAGCACCTGACACACAAACACGCAGACATGCAGCACCTGACACACACACGAAGACACGCAGCACCTGACACACACACACGCAGAACCTGACACACGCAGACACGCAGCACCTGACACACACGCAGCACCTGACACACACACACACACGCAGCACCTGACACACACACACAGCACCTGACACACACACACACACACATGCAGCACCTGACACACAGACATGCAGCACCTGACACACACACACACAGCACCTGACACACAGACATGCAGCACCTGACACACAGACATGCAGCACCTGACACACACACACACACAGCACCTGACACACACGCAGACAGGCAGCACCTGACACACACACACACGCAGCACCTGACACACACGCAGACAGGCAGCACCTGACACACACACACACACACGCAGCTCCTGACACACACACACACACACACACACACACACACACACACACGCAGCACCTGAAACACACACACACACACACAGCACCTGACACACACACACACGCAGCACCTGACAGACATGCAGTGCCTGACACACACACACGCAGCACCTGACACACACACGCAGACACGCAGCACCTGACACACACACGCAGCACCTGACACACACACGCAGACACGCAGCACCTGACACACACACGCAGACACGCAGCACCTAACACAGACACGCAGCACCTGACACACACACACATACGCAGCACCTGACACACACACGCAGCACCTGACACAGACATGCAGCGCCTGACACACACACGCAGACATGCAGCACCTGACACACACATGCAGCACCTGACAGACACACACACACACACACACACACGCAGCACCTGAGACACCCACACACACAGACATGCAGCACCTGACACACCCACACACACACACACACACAGCACCTGACACACATACATACATGTGGCATTTAACGCACACACGCACAGCACCTGACACAATCATATACACTCAGAGCACCTAATACACACATACACTCGCAGCACCTCACAAACACTCGTATACACACGCAGCACCTGCCACTCACACATATATACACATGCAGCACCTGACACACACATACACGCGCAGCACCTGACAGTCACACACATACAGATGCGACACAAACACATACACGCTCAACACCTGACACCCACGTGGCAGCTGCCGCATACAAATGCAGCACCTGAGATACACACATATACACGTGCAGCACCTGAGACACACACATACACGTACAGCACCTGACACACACACATGTATGTACACGCGCGGCTCCAGGCACACACATACGTACATACACACGCGGCATTTAACACACACACACATACACGTGTGGCACCTGACACACACATACGTACACATGTGGCACCTGACACACACACGTATGCACACGCATGGCTCCTGACACACACACGCACGCGTGGCTCCTGACACACACACATGTATGAACATGCGCGGCTCCTGACACACACACGTATGTACGTATATGCTCGGCACCTGACACCTACACGTATGTACGTATACGCACGGCTCCTGACACCCACACACATGTACACGCGCGGCTCCTGGCACACACACACACACACACACGTACACGCGCGGCACCTGACACACGCGTGTACGTACACACATGCACAGCACCTGACATACACACATGTAGGTACCCGCCACCTGACACACACACACGTACACGCACGACACCTGACACACACGTACGTACACGCACGGCACTGACACGTACGTACGCGCACGGCACCTGACACACACGTACATACTAGTGATGAGTGGGTTCGGTTCGTCGGAATCCGAACCCCCCGAATTTCACCCATTTTACACGGGTCCGAGGCAGGTTCGAACCTTCCCGCCTTGCTCGGCTAGCCCGAGCGTGCACGAACGTCATCATCCCGCTGTCGGATTCTCGCGAGATTCGGATGTCTGCATTCGTGGAAAGGGGTCCCATGTGTAAACATGGGACCCCTTTCAGTCCGTCTGGTCCGGGTGTTCGGTTTGTTGTTTTGCCAAGTACGTGGATTTAATCTGGAACCTGGATCAGGTGAGTATAATTATCTTATTTTCAGGTACCCGTGGATTCTACTTGGAGAAGAGGACCGACTGCTTCATGTCAACATAGGTAAGTATGTGTGTGTCGGCAGGTGTGAAATAAAGTTATACTTTCACGGTGTCTGTGTCCTGTTTTTATTTGGGTATTTCTCTAACGTCCTAAGTGGATGCTGGGGACTCCGTCAGGACCATGGGGTTTAGCGGCTCCGCAGGAGACAGGGCACAATAATAAAAGCTTTAGGATCAGGTGGTGTGCACTGGCTCCTCCCCCTATGACCCTCCTCCAAGCCTCAGTTAGATTTTTGTGCCCGGCCGAGAAGGGTGCAATCTAGGTGGCTCTCCTGAGCTGCTTAGAATAAAAGTTTAAGTTACAAGGGGAGAGAAGTAAACTCACCTGCGTGCAGGATGGATTTGCTTCTTAGGCTACTGGACACCATTAGCTCCAGAGGGAGTCGGAACACAGGTCTCACCCTGGGGTTCGTCCCGGAGCCGTGCCGCCGACCCCCCTTGCAGATGCCGAAGTTGAAGAGGTCCAGAGGTCCAGAAACAGGCGGCAGAAGACTTTCAGTCTTCATAAGGTAGCGCACAGCACTGCAGCTGTGCGCCATTGTTGTCAGCACACTTCATACCAGCGGTCACTGAGGGTGCAGGGCGCTGGGGGGGGCGCCCTGGGCAGCAATGTATTATACCTTTTTTATGGCTAAAATACATCACATATAGCCCTTGAGGCTATATGGATGTATTTAACCCCTGTCAGATCTCACAAACTCCGGGAGAAGAGCCCGCCGTTTTAGGGGGCGGGGCCTATTCTCCTCAGCACACGGCGCCATTTTCCTGCTCAGCTCTGCTGTGAGGAAGGCTCCCAGGCTCTCCCCTGCACTGCACTACAGAAACAGGGTTAAAACAGAGAGGGGGGGCACTTATTTGGCGATATGATTACATATGTGAAAATGCTATAAGGGAAAACACTTGTATAAGGGGTTGTCCCTGTATAATTATAGCGTTTTTTGGTGTGTGCTGGCAAACTCTCCCTCTGTCTCCCCAAAGGGCTAGTGGGGTCCTGTCCTCTATCAGAGCATTCCCTGTGTGTGTGCTGTGTGTCGGTACGTGTGTGTCGACATGTAGAAGGACGATGTTGGTGAGGAGGCGGAGCAAATTGCCTGTATTGGTGATGTCACTCTCTAGGGAGTCGACACCGGAATGGATGGCTTATTTAGGAATTACGTGATAATGTCAACACGATGCAAGGCCGGTTGACGATATGAGACGGCCGGCAAACAAATTAGTACCTGTCCAGGCGTCTCAGACACCGTCAGGGGCTTGTAAAAACGCCCATTTACCTCAGTTGGTCGACACAGACACGGACACTGACTTCAGTGTCGACGGTGAAGAAACAAACGTATTTTCCTTTAGGGCCACACGTTACATGTTAAGGGCAATGAAGGAGGTGTTACATATTTCTGATACTACAAGTACCACAAATAAGGGTATTATGTAGGGTGGGAATAATCTACTTGTAGTTTTTCCTGAATCAGATAAATTAAAGGGTGTGATGATACGTGGGTTTCCTCCGATAGAAAATTATTGGAGGTATACCCTTTCCCGCCAGAAGTGAGGGCGAGTTGGGAAACACACCTTAGGGTGGATAAGGCGCTCACACGCTTATAAAAACAAGTGGCGTTACCGTCTCCAGATACGGCCGCCCTCAAGGAGCCAGCTGATAGGAAGCTAAAAAATATCCTAAAAAGTATATACACACATACTGGTGTTATACTACGACCAGCAATCGCCTCAGCCTGGATGTGCAGCGCTGGGGGGGCTTGGTCGGATTTCCTGACTGAAAATATTGATACCCTTGACAGGAACAATATTTTATCGACTATAGAGCATTTTAAGGATGCATTTCTATATATGCGAGATGCGCAGAGGGATATTTGCATTCTGACATCAAGAGTAGATGTGATGTCCATATCTGCCAGACGATGTTTATAGACACGACAGTGGTCAGGTGATGCAGATTCCAGACGGCACATGGAAGTATTGCCGTATAAAGGGGCGGTCCATCGGACCTGGTGGCCATGGCAACAGCTGGAAAATCCACTTTTGTTACCCCAAGTCACATCTCAGCAGAAAAGGACACAGTCTTTTCAGTCTCAGTCCTTTCGTACCCATAAAGGCAGGCGGGCAAAAGGCCAGTCATATCTGCCCAGGGTTAGAGGAAAGGGAAGAAGACTGCAGCAGGCAGCCCATTCCCAGGAACAGAAGTTCTCCACAGCTTCTGCCAAGTCCGCAGCATGACGCTGGGGCCATACAAGCGGACTCAGGTGCGGTGGGGGGTCATCTCAAGAGTTTCAGCACGCAGTGGGCTCACTCGCAAGTGGACTCCTGGATCCTACACGTAGTATCCCAGGTGTACATTGGAAATTCGAGACGTCTTCCCCTCACAAGTTCCTGAAGTCTGCTTTACCAACGTCTCCCTCCGACAGGGAGGCAGTATTGGGAAAAAATTCACAGGCTGTATTCCCAGCAGGTGATAATCAAAGTACCCCTCCTACAACAAGGGAAGGGGTATTATTCCACACTATATTGTGGTACTGAAGCCAAACGGCTCGGTGAGATCTAAAAGATTTGAACAATTACATACAAGGGTTCAAATCAAGATGGAGTCACTCAGAGCAGTGATAGCGAACCAGGACGATATGGTGTCACTGGATATCAGGGACGCTTACCTACATGTCCAAATTTTGCCCTTCTCACCAAGGGTATCTCAGGTTCGTGGTACAGAACTGTTACTATCAGTTCAGACGCTGCCGTTTGGATTGTCCACGGCACCCCGGGTCTTTACCATGGTAATGGCCGAAATGATGATTCTTCCTAAAAGAAATATGGACGCTTTCCTGATAAGGGCAAGGTCCAGAGAACAGTTGGCGGTCGGAGTAGCACTATCTCAAGTAGTTCTACGACAGCACGAGTGGATTCTAAATATTCCAAAATCGCAGCTTTTTCCGACGACACGTCTAATGTTCCTAGGAATGATTCTGGACACAGTCCAGAAAAGGATGTTTTCTCCCGGAGAAGACAGGGAGTTATCCGAGCTAGTCAGGAACCTCCTAAAACCAGGAAAAGTATCAGTGCATCATTGCACAAGGGTCCTGTGAAAAATGGTGGTTTCTTACAAAGCGATCCCATTCGGTAGATTTCAAGCAAGAACCTTTCAGTGGAATCTGCTGGGAAAATAGTCCGGATCGCATCTTCAGATGCATCAGCGGATAACCCTGTCTCCAAGGACAAGGGTGTTTTCTTCTGCGGTGGCTGCAGAGTGCTCATCTATGAAAGGGCCGCAGATTCGACATTCAGGACTGGGTCCTGGTGACCACGGATGCCAGCCTGAGTGGCTGGGTAGCAGTCACACAAGGAAAAAATTCCCAGGGAGTGTGATCAAGTCTGGAGACTTCTCTCCACATAAATATACTGGAGCTAAGGGCAATTTACAAGGCTCTAAGCTTAGCAAGACCTCTGCTTCAAGGTCAGCCGGTATTGATCCAGTGGGACAACATCACGGCAGTCGCCCACGTAAACAGACAGGGCGGCACATGAAGCAGGAGGGAAATGGCAGAAACTGCACGGATTCTTCGCTGGGCGAAAAATCATGTGATAACACTCTCAGCAGTGTTAATTCCGGGAGTGGAAAACTGGGAAGCAGACTTCCTCAGCAGGCATAACCTCCACCCGGGAGAGTGGGGACTTCAGCGGGAAGTCTTCCACATGATTGTAAACCGTTGGGAAAAACCAAAGGTGGACATGATGGCGTCCCGCCTGAACAAAAAACTAGACAGATATTGCGCCAGGTCAAGGGACCCTCAGGCAATAGCGGTGGACGCTCTGGTAACACTGTGGGTGTACCAGTCAGGGTATGTGTTCCCTCCTATGCATCTCATACCAAAAGTACTGAGAATCATAAGAAGGAGATGAGTAAGAACGATACTAGTGGTTCCGGATGGGTCAAGAAGGACTTGGTACCCAGAACTTCAAGAGATGCTCACGGAAGAACCGTGGACTCTACCTTTAAGAGAGGACCTGCTCCAGCAGGGGCCTTGTCTGTTCCAAGACTTACCGCGGCTGCGTTTGACGGCATGGCAGTTGAACGCCGGATCCTGAAAGGGCATTCCAGATGAAGTCATCCCTACCCTGGTCGAAGCCAGGAAGGATGTAACCGCAAAACATTTTCACCGCATTTGGCGAAAATATGTTGCGTGGTGTGAGGCCAAGAAGGTCCCTACAGAGGAATTCCAACTGGGTCGTTTCCTACATTTCCTGAAAACAGGACTGTCTATGGGCCTAAAATTAGGGTCCATTAAGGTTCAAATTTCGACCCTGTCGAATTTCTTCCAGAAAGAACTGGCTTCAGTGCCTGAAGTTCAGACGTTTGTAAAAGGGGTACTGCATATACAGCCTCCTTTTGTGCCCCCAGTGGCACCTTGGGATCTCAATGTTGTTTTGAGTTTCCTAAAGTCACATTGGTTTGATCCACTCACCACTGTGGAATTAAAATATTTCACATGGAAGGTGAAGATTCTATTAGCCCTGGCTTCAGCCAGGCGTGTGTCAGAATGGGCGGCTTTATCATATAAAAGCCCTTACTTAATTTTTCATTCTGACAGGGCAGAATTGAGGACTCGTCCTCAATTTCTCCTTAAGGTGTTTTCTGTTTTTCACATGAACCAACCTATTGTGGTACCTGCGGCTACTAGGGACTTGGAGGACTCCAAGTTACTTGACGTTGTCAGGGCCCTGAAAATATATGTTTCCAGGACGACTGGAGTCAGAAAATCTGACTCGCTGTTTAGCCTGTGTGCACCCAACAAGATGGGTGTTCCTGCTTCTAAGCAGACGATTGCTCGCTGGATTTGTAGTACAATTCAGCTTGCACATTCTGTGGCAGGCTTGCCACAGCCAAAATCAGTAAAAGCCCATTCCACAAGGAAGTGGGCTCATCTTGGGCGGCTGCCCGAGGGGTCTCGGCTTTACAACTTTGCCGAGCTGCTACTTGGTCAGGGGCACACCCTGACTGAGGAGGACCTGGAGTTCTCTCATTCGGTGCTGCAGAGTCATCCGCACTCTCCCGCCCGTTTGGGAGCTTTGGTATAATCCCCATGGTCCTGACGGAGTCCCCAGCATCCACTTAGGACGTTAGAGAAAATAAGAATTTACTTACCGATAATTCTATTTCTCGTAGTCCGTAGTGGATGCTGGGCGCCCATCCCAAGTGCGGATTGTCTGCAATACTTGTACATAGTTATTGTTACAAAAATCGGGTTATTCTTGTTGTGAGCCATCTTTTCAGAGGCTCCTTCGTTGTTATCATACTGTTAACTGGGTTCAGATCACAGGTTGTACGGTGTGATTGGTGTGGCTGGTATGAGTCTTACCCGGGATTCAATATCCTTCCTTATTATGCACGCTCGTCCGGGCACAGTATCCTAACTGAGGCTTGGAGGAGGGTCATAGGGGGAGGAGCCAGTGCACACCACCTGATCCTAAAGCTTTTATTATTGTGCCCTGTCTCCTGCGGAGCCGCTAAACCCCATGGTCCTGATGGAGTCCCCAGCATCCACTACGGACTACGAGAAATAGAATTATCGGTAAGTAAATTCTTATTTTTTTTCCCAGTAGAACTACAGGTACCAGCGGGCCCGTTTTTCTCCTGCATGCTGGTACTTGTGGTTCTCCAAGTACCAGCTTGCGGGGGAGGCTTGCTGGGACTTGTAGTACTACTAGAAAAAACAATATTCTTTAAATTTTCTCAAGGCTATCAGCCTCCCATCCGCAGCCCTTGGATGGGGGGGACAGCCTCGGGCTTCACCCCTGGCCCTTGGGTGGCTGGGGGGGGACCCCTTGATTGAAGGGGTCCCCACTCCCCCAGGGTACCCCGGCCAGGGGTGACTAGTTGGATATTTAATGCCACGGCCGCAGGGCACTGTATAAAAGTGACCCCCGGCTGTGGCATTATCTGTCCAGCTAGTGGAGCCCGATGCTGGTGTAAAAAATACGGGGGATCCCTACTCTTTTTGTCCCCCGTATTTTTTGCACCAGCACCAGGCGCAGAGCCCGGTGCTGGTTTTAAAAATACGGGGGATCCCCTGTCCGTTTTCCCCCCGGATTTTTAGAACCAGGACCGGCTCGAAGAGCCCGAGGCTGGTTATGCTTTGGAGGGGGGACCCACGCAATTTTTTTTCTGGATTTTTCACATTCCATTTAAAAAATAAATAATATTTTAAAAAATATATAAATAATACTTGTGCCTCCAAAAAAGACAAACCAAGTACCTAATCCCTTCTAATATAAATAGATATGCTATTACCAAAAAAAAAAAAACAGCAAAAAAAAACATGTTTTTAAATTTTTTTAATTAGATTCCGCCAGCAAAGTGTTGCGGATTGAAAATGACGAATTTACTGTTTAAAAGCACTGTTGTCGAATTTACAAACTTCAATTGAATATACTTTTGTCGAATTGCCGCATTTGTACCATTGCAGAAAAGTCGAATTTGTCAAATGTCGAATTTTAAAGTCGAATTTTGAAAGCCTGTAAGAATAGGCCCCGCCCCCTTCTTCACATCAGCCGTCCCCTTCTACCCCTGTCCCTTGCTCTCTCCTGTCTGTGCTCTCTCCCGTCTGTAGGACTAGGCCCCGCCCCCTTCTTACCCTCCTGTGACTGCTCTCTCCTGACAAGTGGACCAGGCCTGCCCCCTACACGCTGCTGGTGTCTTCATTGTTACTTGGTCTGGAGCTCCGTTGGGGAGAGAACTCACGTGAGCTCATTAAGAATTAGGAACTGGGATGTTTTAATTTTATTGTGAGTAGTGTAGTGTGGTGATGTAGTATGTTGTATGGGGGGTATAGTGTAATTATGAAGTGCAGCATATGGGAGGGCTGTAGCATAGTGATGTAGTGTGGCATATGGGGGGTGGTAGCGCATAGGCGTGCGTACAGGGGGTGCCTGGTGCGCACAGGCACTCCCTAATGTCCAGCACCGCTGCACGCCACGCTTGCTGTAGCACAGTGATCGCTGAGTGTGTGATCGGTGGAGCCTAGCCTGCAGCTCATTTCCGTACCTCCCACCACCGCTGCACCCGCCCCCCCTCTGCCTGCTGCTAATACTATGCTGAGTGCATTCGTCGGCGGCCTCACTGGGGGGACTGGCGTCACCTTGCAATGTGACGTGGTGATGTCCGCCCATGCTCTCCTCCCGCCCACCTGTGCTTTCCTCCTGCTGCGGTCTCTCAGTCCTAGTGTGCCGCGGCCGCCACACCACTGGCAGTGTTCCTCTAGGAGGGACTGGGAGCTGCTGGCAGACACATTCTGCTGAGACTTACTTGTCAGTGCGGGTTCCGGACGGCAGGCGGCGGGTGGGAGGGCAGACGGGGAGCAGGTGTCACAAGGAGTGTGTGGGTAACTAATTCACAATACTTCCGCTCAACGTGGCACTGCTGGTCCTTCATCTCCCATGTCTCTTCACCAGGTGGCGGGCGGCCCGGAAATTAAGTGATGTGTTGTGCAGCAGTCAGTGTGAAGTGACTGTGAGTAACACTGGTGGTGCTGATGATGATGCTGCAGAATCGGGAAGCAATTAATTCATAAATATAATGTACTCTATCAGTGTATTATACATACATAAACATGTACATACGTGTATTTGTGTATACATGTATATGCATGTATATACATGAGTGTGTGTGCATATATATATATATATATATATATATATGAAAAAAAGGGGAATAGGGGTACCAGCGACTTACAGTGTCTATCAAATTAAAGTAACTATGAAGAATATAGCAGGATACGGTTTTAGAAAAAGGGTAACAATATATTTATTTATGCAATTTATAACATAATGATGGGATAAAAAAGTAGGTAAAAATTTTTTTTTTGATATGCAGTAAAAAAAAAAGATTTTAAAAACATAAACAGGTAAAAATAGAGTATATAATTTAGCTAGAATCCAAAATCATGTAAAATCAGTAAAAACAATTTCATACTGATAAAAAATATTTCAGGATGATAAAAATGATGCTTATCTTTTTGAAGATGGAGAGTCAGTGGAGGTACACCCAACGCGTTTCGTCCTTAGACTTCATCAAGGGGTGATGAAGTCTAAGGACGAAACGCGTTGGCTGTACCTCCACTGACTCTCCATCTTCAAAAAGATAAGCATCATTTTCTCTGACGTCCTAAGTGGATGCTGGGGACTCCGTCAGGACCATGGGGGATTAGCGGCTCCGCAGGAGACAGGGCACAAAAGTAAAAGCTTTAGGACTAGGTGGTGTGCACTGGCTCCTCCCCCTATGACCCTCCTCCAAGCCTCAGTTAGGTTTTTGTGCCCGGCCGAGAAGGGTGCAATCTAGGTAGCTCTCCTGAGCTGCTTAGAATAAAAGTATAGACTTAGGTTTTTTTATTTTCAGTGAGTCCTGCTGGCAACAGGCTCACTGCATCGAGGGACTAAGGGGAGAAGAAGCGAACTCACCTGCGTGCAGAGTGGATTGGGCTTCTTGGCTACTGGACATTAGCTCCAGAGGGACGATCACAGGCCCAGCCATGGATGGGTCCCGGAGCCGCGCCGCCGGCCCCCTTACAGAGCCAGAAGAGTGAAGAGGTCCAGAAATCGGCGGCAGAAGGCATCTTGTCTTCAAGAAAGGTAGCGCACAGCACTGCAGCTGTGCGCCATTGCTCTCAGCACACTTCACACTCCGGTCACTGAGGGTGCAGGGCGCTGGGGGGGGGGCGCCCTGAGACGCAATGAAAACACTATTTATGGTAAAAAATTCATCACATATAGCTCCTGGGCTATATGGATGTATTTAACCCCTGCCATTTTACCTCATAAAAAGCGGGAGAAAGGCCGCCGTGAAGGGGGCGGAGCCTATCTCCTCAGCACACAAGCGCCATTTTCCCTCACAGCTCCGCTGGAAGGACGTCTCCCTGACTCTCCCCTGCAGTCCTGCACTACAGAAACAGGGTAAAAAAGAGAGGGGGGGGGGGCACTAATTTGGCATATAAAAACATATATAGCAGCTATAAGGGAGAAACACTTATTTATAAGGTTGTCCCTATACATATATAGCGCTCTGGTGTGTGCTGGCAAACTCTCCCTCTGTCTCCCCAAAGGGCTAGTGGGGTCCTGTCCTCTATCAGAGCATTCCCTGTGTGTGTCCTGTGTGTCGGTACGCGTGTGTCGACATGTATGAGGAGGAAAATGGTGTGGAGGCGGAGCAATTGCCTGTAGTAGTGATGTCACCCCCTAGGGAGTAGACACCTGACTGGATGGTCTTATTTAAGGAATTACGTGATAGTGTCAGCACTTTACAAAAAACTGTTGACGACATGAGACAGCCGGCAAGTCAGTTAGTGCCTGTCCAGGCGTCTCAAACACCGTCAGGGGCTCTAAAGCGCCCATTACCTCAGTCGGTCGACACAGACACGGACACTGACTCCAGTGTCGACGGTGAAGAAACAAACGTATTTTCCAGTAGGGCCACACGTTACATGATCACGGCAATGAAGGAGGCTTTGCATATTTCTGATACTACAAGTACCACAAAAAAGGGTATTATGTGGGGTGTGAAAAAACTACCCGTAGTTTTTCCTGAATCAGAAGAATTAAATGAAGTGTGTGATGATGCGTGGGTCTCCCCCGATAAAAAATTGCTGATATCTAAGAAATTATTGGCATTATACCCTTTCCCGCCAGAAGTTAGGGCGCGTTGGGAAACACCCCCTAGGGTGGATAAGGCACTCACACGCTTATCAAAACAAGTGGCGTTACCGTCTCCTGATACGGCCGCCCTCAAGGAGCCAGTTGATAGGAAGCTGGAAAATGTCCTAAAAAGTATATACACACATACTGGTGTTATACTGCGACCAGCAATTGCCTCAGCCTGGATGTGCAGCGCTGGGGTGGCGTGGTCGGAGTCCCTGACTGAAAATATTGATACCCTGGACAGGGACAGTATTTTATTGACTATAGAGCGTTTAAAAGATGCGTTTCTATATATGCGTGATGCACAGAGGGATATTTGCACCCTGGCATCAAGAGTAAGTGCGATGTCCATTTCTACCAGAAGATGTTTATGGACACGACAGTGGTCAGGTGATGCGGATTCCAAACGGCATATGGAAGTATTGCCGTATAAAGGGGAGGAGTTATTTGGGGTCGGTCTTTCGGACCTGGTGGCCACGGCAACAGCTGGAAAAT
Organism: Pseudophryne corroboree; assembly: GCF_028390025.1. Lineage (NCBI taxonomy): Eukaryota > Metazoa > Chordata > Amphibia > Anura > Myobatrachidae > Pseudophryne > Pseudophryne corroboree. The sequence continues at coordinate 104,115 of NW_026967924.1, forward strand.
CCACCTTTTTACCCCAACTCACCTCTCAGCAGAAAAAGACACCGTCTTTTCAGCCTCAGTCCTTTCGTCCCCATAAGGGCAAGCGGGCAAAAGGCCAGTCATATCTGCCCCGGGGTAGAGGAAAGGGAAAAAGACTGCAGCAGACAGCCTCTTCCCAGGAACAGAAGCCCTCCACCGCTTCTGCCAAGTCCTCAGCATGACGCTGGGGCCTTACAAGCGGACTCAGGTGCGGTGGGGGGTCGTCTCAAGAGTTTCAGCGCGCAGTGGGCTCACTCGCAAGTGGACCCCTGGATCCTACAGGTAGTATCCCAGGGGTACAGATTGGAATTCGAGACGTCTCCCCCTCGCAGGTTCCTGAAGTCTGCTTTACCAACGTCTCCCTCCGACAGGGAGGCAGTATTGGAAGCAATTCACAAGCTGTATTCCCAGCAGGTGATAATCAAAGTACCCCTCCTACAACAGGGAAAGGGGTATTATTCCACACTATTTGTGGTACCGAAGCCAGACGGCTCGGTGAGACCTATTCTAAATCTGAAATCTTTGAACACTTACATACAAAGGTTCAAATTCAAGATGGAGTCACTCAGAGCAGTGATAGCGAACCTGGAAGAAGGGGACTATATGGTGTCCCTGGACATCAAGGATGCTTACCTTCATGTCCCAAATTGCCCTTCTCACCAAGGGTACCTCAGGTTCGTAGTACAGAACTGTCATTATCAGTTTCAGACGCTGCCGTTTGGATTGTCCACGGCACCCCGGGTCTTTACCAAGGTAATGGCCGAAATGATGATTCTTCTTCGAAGAAAAGGCGTCTTAATTATCCCTTACTTGGACGATCTCCTGATAAGGGCAAAGTCCAGGGAACAGTTGGAGGTCAGAGTAGCACTATCTCGGGTACTGCTACAACAGCACGGGTGGATTCTAAATATTCCAAAATCGCAGCTGATCCCGACGACACGTCTGCTGTTCCTAGGGATGATTCTGGACACAGTCCAGAAAAAGGTGTTTCTCCCAGAGGAGAAAGCCAGGGAGTTATCCGACCTAGTCAGGAACCTCCTAAAACCAGGAAAAGTGTCAGTGCATCATTGCACAAGGGTCCTGGGAAAAATGGTGGCTTCTTACGAAGCGATTCCATTCGGCAGATTTCACGCAAGAACTTTTCAGTGGGATCTGCTGGACAAATGGTCCGGATCGCATCTTCAGATGCATCAGCGGATAACCCTGTCTCCGAGGACAAGGGTGTCTCTTCTGTGGTGGCTGCAGAGTGCTCATCTACTAGTGGGCCGCAGATTCGGCATTCAGGATTGGATCCTGGTGACCACGGATGCCAGCCTGAGAGGCTGGGGAGCAGTCACACAGGGAAGAAATTTCCAGGGAACGTGGTCAAGTCTAGAGACTTCTCTCCACATAAATATACTGGAGCTAAGGGCAATTTACAATGCTCTATGCCTAGCAAGACCTCTGCTTCAAGGTCAGCCGGTGCTGATCCAGTCGGACAACATCACGGCAGTCGCCCACGTAAACAGACAGGGCGGCACAAGAAGCAGGAGGGCAATGGCAGAAGCTGCAAGGATTCTTCGCTGGGCGGAAAATCATGTGATAGCACTGTCAGCAGTGTTCATTCCGGGAGTGGACAACTGGGAAGCAGACTTCCTCAGCAGGCACGACCTCCACCCGGGAGAGTGGGGACTTCACACGGAAGTCTTCCACATGATTGTGAACCATTGGGAAAAACCAAAAGGTGGACATGATGGCGTCCCGCCTCAACAAAAAACTGGACAGGTATTGCGCCAGGTCAAGGGACCCTCAGGCAATAGCTGTGGACGCTCTGGTAACACCGTGGGTGTACCAGTCAGTGTATGTGTTCCCTCCTCTTCCTCTCATACCCAAGGTACTGAGAATTTTAAGACGGAGAGGAGTAAGAACTATACTCGTGGCTCCGGATTGGCCAAGGAGGACTTGGTACCCGGAACTTCAAGAGATGCTCACAGAGGACCCATGGCCTCTGCCGTTAAGAAGGGACTTGCTTCAGCAAGGACCCTGTCTGTTCCAAGACTTACCGCGGCTGCGTTTGACGGCATGGCGGTTGAACGCCGGATCCTAAGGGAAAAAGGCATTCCGGAAGAGGTCATACCTACCCTGGTCAAAGCCAGGAAGGAGGTGACCGCACAACATTATCACCGCATTTGGCGAAAATATGTTGCGTGGTGTGAGGCCAGGAAGGCCCCCACGGAGGAATTTCAACTCGGTCGATTCCTGCATTTCCTGCAAACAGGAGTGTCTATGGGCCTCAAATTGGGGTCCATTAAGGTTCAAATTTCGGCCCTGTCGATTTTCTTCCAGAAAGAATTGGCTTCAGTTCCTGAAGTCCAGACATTCGTCAAGGGAGTACTGCATATACAACCCCCTTTTGTGCCTCCAGTGGCACCGTGGGATCTCAACGTAGTTCTGGGATTCCTCAAATCACATTGGTTTGAACCGCTCAAATCTGTGGATTTGAAATATCTCACATGGAAAGTGACCATGCTGTTGGCCCTGGCCTCGGCCAGGCGAGTGTCAGAATTGGCGGCTTTGTCTCACAAAAGCCCATATCTGATTTTCCATTCGGACAGGGCAGAACTGCGGACTCGTCCCCAGTTTCTCCCTAAGGTGGTGTCAGCGTTTCACCTGAACCAACCTATTGTGGTGCCTGCGGCTACTAGGGACTTGGAGGACTCCAAGTTGCTAGACGTTGTCAGGGCCCTGAAAATATATATTTCCAGGACGGCTGGAGTCAGTAAAACTGACTCGCTGTTTAGCCTGTATGCACCCAACAAGCTGGGTGCTCCTGCTTCTAAGCAGACGATTGCTCGTTGGATTTGTAGTAAAATTCAGCTTGCACATTCTGTGGCAGGCCTGCCACAGCCAAAATCTGTAAATGCCCATTCCACAAGGAAGGTGGGCTCATCTTGGGCGGCTGCCCGAGGGGTCTCGGCTTTACAACTTTGCCGAGCTGCTACTTGGTCAGGGGCAAACACGTTTGCAAAATTCTACAAATTTGATACCCTGGCTGAGGAGGACCTGGAGTTCTCTCATTCGGTGCTGCAGAGTCATCCGCACTCTCCCGCCCGTTTGGGAGCTTTGGTATAATCCCCATGGTCCTGACGGAGTCCCCAGCATCCACTTAGGACGTCAGAGAAAATAAGAATTTACTTACCGATAATTCTATTTCTCGTAGTCCGTAGTGGATGCTGGGCGCCCATCCCAAGTGCGGATTGTCTGCAATACTTGTACATAGTTATTGTTACAAAAATCGGGTTATTATTGTTGTGAGCCATCTTTTCAGAGGCTCCTCTGTTATCATGCTGTTAATTGGGTTCAGATCACAAGTTGTACAGTGTGATTGGTGTGGCTGGTATGAGTCTTACCCGGGATTCAAAATCCTTCCTTATTGTGTACGCTCGTCCGGGCACAGTATCCTAACTGAGGCTTGGAGGAGGGTCATAGGGGGAGGAGCCAGTGCACACCACCTAGTCCTAAAGCTTTTACTTTTGTGCCCTGTCTCCTGCGGAGCCGCTAATCCCCCATGGTCCTGACGGAGTCCCCAGCATCCACTACGGACTACGAGAAATAGAATTATCGGTAAGTAAATTCTTATTTTTATCATCCTGAAATATTTTTTATCAGTATGAAATTGTTTTTACTGATTTTACATGATTTTGGATTCTAGCTAAATTATATACTCTATTTTTACCTGTTTATGTTTTTAAAATCTTTTTTTTTTTACTGCATATCAAAAAAAAAAATTTTTACCTACTTTTTTATCCCATCATTATGTTATAAATTGTATAAATAAATATATTGTTACCCTTTTTCTAAAACCGTATCCTGCTATATTCTTCATAGTTACTTTAATTTGATAGACACTGTAAGTCGCTGGTACCCCTATTCCCCCCTTTTTTTCACATTTTAAAGGCAGCTTATCACTGCTGATTACTTAGGGGATAGCAGACACCTTACATTTTTAAAAGGAGTGTCTATAAATAACATATATATTGTTTTAATAGTTATCTGCTCACACATACCTGTGGCGCCATACCCCCACTACCCAATATATATATATATATATATATATATATATATGTATAAAAATAAGACTTGGGGTTTGTTTTATTAGATAGAGCATGTCCCAGTGAAGTGCCTTTTGGGGTTGTGGTTTTTCGGAAAGTTACAGGTTTTTTTTAATTAAGAGAAATATGCCCCATTATAGAGATAGGGCATTTCAATTTGTTGCGCCTGCGCAGTGGCCGCCAGCAGGGGGTGTACTAGAGGGCCTTCACTTGAGAGCCGCAATATGGCCGCCTTCTCCCCGGTTATTCTGTAAATAGGAAAATAACCTCACAGGTTCACATAGGGCAGAGTTGCCACTACTAGTGCAGGGCTGTAACGTACAGTACTAAGGAAAAGCCATATACTAAAGCGGCGCGGTGACCTCACCCCTCTCAGAGACACCAGGGTGCAGCACACTGTACGGGGTACACTTAGTACACACACCTGTTAGCTCAGGGCAGCACTATATGACCCTCCTGTAATGATGTGCTGGCGGCGTGTAGTGATCAGGGCACTGGGAGACTGGCTGGCTAGTCTCCGTCTCTGCTGCCTATAGAACTTCCACCTCTGTTATATATCAGGGCTGCTCTCCTGTGTGTTCTCTTCCTCTCCTACCTCACACTGGAACTGGCCGCCCAGAGAACGAGAGGGCAGCGGCTGACATCAGAGAGGGTGCAGCAATCTGTGTGGGCAGAGCCCCTCACAGCAAGGTGTCCTTATGCTGTGCCCCGTGTAATCACTGTGATCCATACAGACTCTCACCCTGGTATGCTCTCTATTTATTATTTATTTTTTTGCACTGCGGCATGCTCGAGGGAAGGGAGCAGGCACCCCCCACCCCACCGCCACTACTCCTCCGCCAGCATCACTGCCGAGCCGGTCAGTGTTCCGGCGGCAATTAGCAGTAGGCAGCCACCAGCAACAACAGTCAGGAAGCTGTTACTCCCGGCAGCAGTAGCGTCAAGCTGCAATTCAGCCAGCGGCACGATGATCCGGGAGACAGTGGCAGCACAGGGAAGCAGTACCCCCTCCAATCGCAGCACCAACCAGGAGACTGAGGCAGCAACCCGCCCCCAGCAGCAGCACCACCCTGATGATAGGTAAGATGCATTTTGGTGTCACAAGAAGGTGGCCGGAGTAGTGGCTGGCTGTGGTCACACCCCGGGGAAAAGTGATAGTGATTTCAGTGTTCCCTTGCGCGGGGATTGGATGTGTAGATGTATGTATAGATGTGAGTGGAAGTGGTTGGATGTATGAGAGCGATAGTGTACGGCTGTATGAGAGCGGCAGTGTGCGGATGTATGAGAGCGGCAGTGTGCGGATGTAGAGAGCGGCAGTGTGCGGATGTATGAGAGCGGCAGTGTGCGGATGTATGAGAGCGGCAATGTACGGCTGTATAACTGCGTCGGTGTGCGGCTGTATGAGTGCGATGATGTGCGGCTGTATGCGTGTGGTGGTGTGCGGCGGTGTGTGGATGTATGAGAGCGGCAGTGTGCGGCTGTAAGAGTGCGGCAGTGTGCGGATGTATGAAAGCGGCAGTGTACGGCTGTATAACTGCGTCGGTGTGCGGCTGTATGAGAGCAGCAGTGTGCGGATGTATGAGAGCGGGGTTGTACGGCTGTATGAGAGCGACAGTGTACGACTGTATGAGAGCGGCAGTGTACGGCTGTATGAGAGCGGCAGTGTGCGGCTGTATGAGAGCGGCAGTGTGCGGCTGTATGAGTGCGGCTGTATGAGTGCGGCAGTGTGCGAATGTATGAGAGCGGCAGTGTACGGCTGTATGAGAGCGGCAGCGTACGGCTGTATAACTGCGTCGGTGTGTGGATGTATGAGTGCGGTGGTGTGTGGATGTATGAGTGCGGTGGTGTGTGGATGTATGAGTGCGGTGGTGTGTGGATGTATGAGGGCGGTAGTGTGTGGATGCATGAGTGCGGTGGTGTGTGGATGCATGAGTGCGGTGGTGTGTGGATGCATGAGTGCGGTGGTGTGTGGATGCATGAGTGCGGTGGTGTGTGGATGCATGAGTGCGGCGGTGTGCGGCTGCATGAGAGCGGCGGTGTGCGGCTGTATGAGAGCGGCAGTGTGCGGCTGTATGAGAGCGGCAGTGTGCGGCTGTATGAGAGCGGCAGTGTGCGGATGTATGAGAGCGGCAGTGTGCGGATGTATGAGAGCGGGGTTGTACGGATGTATGAGAGCGGCAGTGTGCGGATGTATGAGAGCGGGGTTGTACGGATGTATGAGAGCGGGGTTGTACGGATGTATGAGCGGCAGTGTATGGATGTATGAGAGCAGCAGTGTACAGTTGTGTGAGAGCGGCAGTGTGCGGATGTATGAGAGTGGCGGTGTACGGATGTATGAGAGCGGCAGTGTATGGATGGCAGCGTCATAGGGAGGGATGTCGGAATGCTGTTATAGGATTCCTAATACAAAATGGAATCCGTATAGTGGGCGGGGCTGGCACCATGGCACCACGTTGGGCTTGATGGGCAGGTAGTGCAGCAAGCACACCCAAATTGGCGTCTGACGTCGCCCGCAGTCCACACTGTTGTGAGGAGTCAGTTAATTTTGCTGTGTAGTGCACTCACAGAGGACCTACCGCCCGTCCCCTCCTCGCATCTGAGCAGCAGGTCAGGCTCTTATTTTCTTTTTAATCAGGAGAGGCCGAGTGAACTGTGAGCAGGGGGGCAGAGCTACATGGGACCCAGAGGGGCTGCTGTGCTGTCAGAGAGGGAGAGGAAGAGAGAGATGAAGCTACTGCAGATCCCCAGCTGATTGTGAGGTGCCGGGTTGAAGGGTGATGTGATCACCCTTCTCCCTCGCTGCTGCTGGGGACCGCATCTAGGCTTCCTCCATCGAGGGCATGCGGCGCAGCAGTGGGCAGCGTGTAATGAGTTTGTCTGACTCATTATACTGCTGCCTGTTGTGGACACCTCCGTCCGTACGGACTGGTGTACATGCCCAGCACAGAGGTGACAGTGTTGGTGGAAGTGCTGCCCAGCTCTGACCCTGCAGGCCTCCCTGATCTGGCTGCGGCCGCTGCTGCTGCGGCCCGAAACCCCTGCCGGTCCCCTCCATAGACTTCTGCCTGGCCAGCGCTGAGGTACTAGGGGTAGCCCAGCTGCAGGAAGGGTATGTCTCTGGCTTTCTCTCCGGCAGGGGAAGGTGACAGCGGCGGAGGAAGTGCTGCCCACCTCAGACACTGCAGGCCTCCCCAATCCAGCTGCGGCCACAGCTGATGCTGCCAGGACCCCCTGCTGGTCTCCTTTGTTGACTGCCGCATGGCCAGTGCTGAAGTACTGGGGGTAGGCCAGCTACGGGAAGAGTGTCTCTGCCTCGGGCTCTCTCTCTCTGGCAGGGGAAGGAAGGGCTGATTCTCTGGCACAACAGGGAGGGCTGGGCTGCAGGAACACAGCACTGGAAGAAACAGGAGGCCGAACTCATGACCAAAAAGTGAGCAGTGCAATGATCAGCCCCCTGGTCTTTCCCTCTCTCTGGGTGCAGAGCTGTATTCTACAGAGAGAGCTGGGATGGGAAGAAGGGGAACGGCACCTGACATACACATACACGCGCAACACCTGACACACACACACACACACACACACGTAGCATCAGACACAATAAAATAAACATGCAGCACCTGACACACACATACACGCGCAACACCTGACACACACACATATACACATGCGGCACCTGACACACACACACGTAGCATCAGACACAATAAAATAAACATGCAGCACCTGACACATGCATGTACACGCAGCACCTGACACATACATATACACGCAGCACCTGACACATACATATACACGCACACCATCAGACACTAATATACACATGCAGCACCTGACACACACACACACACGCAGCACCTTACTCACACACACAGACACGCGTAGCACCTGACGCACACACATGTACACGCGTAGCACCTTACGCACACTCATGTACACGCGCAGCACCTAATGCACACTCATGTACACACGCAGAACCTGACGCACTCATGTACACGCGCAGCACCTGACGCACACTCATGTACACGCGCAGCACCTGACACAGACATACGTATTCATGCGCAGCACCAGACATACACTTGTACACACGCGGAGCACTTGATACTCACACATATACACCCGCAACACCTGACACACACCCACGTGCGGCAGCTGACGCATACACACGCACCATCAGACACACTCATATATACACGCAGCACCTGACACACACAGGACCTGACACACATACACAGGCAGCACCTGACACACACACATATACACGCGCAGCACCTGACACCACGCACTCACACGTACAAGCAATGCATTTCACGCCTACCTCCAGCCTCAGTTACAGGCTGCTGCCGCCTACCCCCCTCCCTGCATCAGCTGCAAAGGCAGCAAAATATTTTGACCAAAGTCTAAAGCCCCATACACATTAAACGATGTCGCTCTGTGAGCGACATCGTCTAATGTTTCCCCCTCCCGGGCCGGCCGGCCGGCGGCCGACTGTACACACTGAGCGATATGACCGCTCATATCACTCAGTGACGTCACGCCCCCGCCAGCCCTGCATGAAGGTCGTGGACGACAGTCCACATCCTTCATGCATGCCCTACCGACAGCGACGATTGTTGCCGACCCGCGGGGCAGCGCATCGTTCGTCGCTGGTGGCATATACACTTAACGATAAAATGAGCGACGTCGCTTAAGGAGGGGGAAAATGAGCGACGTCGCTCATCAAATCGTTAAGTGTGTACGGACCTTAAACAATTCGGTTTGGTAAATAAAATTATTTTGCACAGAACAGTGATGTTATACGAAAATTTTCATTAAACATTTAAAAAATCAAATGTTTATTTTTACAGTGAAATTTTACATTTCTGAATAAAAAAAATAAATTTAAAAAAAGCGATGAAATTCCATAGACAAAAAACCTTACGGTTTCACATGTCCCATTAAGGCTTCTTAGACATGATCGAAATTTCAGAAACCTGTTGTAACTCTTCCACTCAAACTCCAAAAAGCAATGAAATTCCGATCATTAAGGCTGACGCCTTAATGGACGTGTTCCTTGCGCAATACAGATATGGTATGCCATCACAGCCTGTGGGTAAGTGCAGATTCAGCACTCTCACAGAGTGAGATTGCTGTCACTCACACAATGGTGGAGCTGCTAATTCACAGATTTGTGTGCTCATTGGAATACACACATGCAGTCTATGCAACTGAAGGTCTGAGCGGAAGACAAAGCTGCTCAGATGAGGTATGAGTGTTGTTGATTGAAGGGAGGAGAGCGGTGTGGATGGGGGAACAGAAGTGTGTGGATAGAGGGAACACTAAGCAGCACTGATGGGGGGGGGCAAAGAAACACGGGGTAATTCAGACCGCAGCAGCAGCGATCGCAGTCTGAATTAGTTTGTGAGGTGCGCACGTGCAATGGCTGCACTGCGCGTACGTACCCCAGGAGCCCAGTGAGATGCTATCAGCATCTCACTGGCTGCGATCACCCTGCCTGATTGATAGGCAGAGTGGGTTGCGGGGAAGGAGGGGGTGTGCAAACAGCGTTAGAATGCCATTGGCAGGGCATGGTCTGCACAACAGAGGCGTTTCCGGACCACTGGGGGGTGGGCTGTGGCGGTTATTTCCCTGCCAAGAGCGCAGGACCCACGAAATTTACCTTCAGGATGTCGGCTACATGAATGGGGTAAGAGTGGTGTGGATAGGGGGTAGATTAAGCACAAAGTATGGGAAGGGAGACAGAGCGGTGCAGATGGGGGAAATGGTGCAGATGGGTTGAAAACACTGGCTTGGATGGGTAGAAAACTGGTGCAGATGGGAGAGAAGACAGTGTGCCCTGTACTGGAGGAGACAGAGTGACGTTGAAGAGGGAAACACTGAGCAGTACAGAGAGAAGGAAACGGTGATACAGACAAGGCACAGGTGCGGAAAGACAGATGGTGCAGATAAGTTAGTACAGACTAGCACAGATGGGAGAACACAGCAGTAGGGATAGGGGAAGACAGCAGCATGGAGGTGTATAGGGGAAGCAAGTGTAGATGCATAGACAGTAGATGTGGTATTATAGTTTTAGCAATTAACCAAGATATTTTGAGGGAGCTAAATGTGTATACTAAGTGAGATGGATGTATGGAGTGAGAAGCTGTTGTAACACGGTGGGATTGTTGTGGTGACCGAATGGGATGGTTGTGGGCACTGTGTGGGATGGGAGCACCACAAAACTGCTCAGACCTTCAGTTGCATAGACTGCATGTGTGTATTCCAATGAGCACACAAATCTGTGAATTAGCAGCTCCACCATTGTGTGAGTGACAGCAATCTCACTCTGTGAGAGTGCTGAATCTGCACTTACCCACAGGCTGTGATGGCATACCATATCTGTATTGCGCAAGGAACACGTCCATTAAGGCGTCAGCCTTAATGATCGGAATTTCATTGCTTTTTGGAGTTTGAGTGGAAGAGTTACAACAGGTTTCTGAAATTTCGATCATGTCTAAGAAGCCTTAATGGGACATGTGAAACCGTAAGGTTTTTTGTCTATGGAATATATATATATATCTGTATATATCTGTATATCTGTAGCTGTCACAGTGGTGAAAATGAGCAGTAGTTTGAATGAGCTGCAGGGGTTAACACCAGTCACAGTGAATATGTGTGTGTGTTTTACCTCCGTCTCTCGCTGTCCTGCTTCCATCCATCACTGTGCTGTTGGGCTGAATGCAATGCTGTGTGGGGCCAGAAAAAGGTCAGTAGCTGACCACATTCGTAGCTCGTGCAGGCGGGCAGTATACTTTTTTGGGCTTGCCGCCGCTGCTTAGGAAGGGAAACTAGACGTTACCCTGACTCCCTAGCTCCAGCAGCCGTGGCCAGCTTTCTGCAATGCCTCATGGGATTTGTAGTCTCTATGCTACTGCATAAAGTCTAAGCAGTAGCACACATGACTACAAATCCCATTTTTCTTCAATAGATTCTCTGCTGTTTCAGACCCAGCTGATCCCAGCGCCCTATCAAATCCCGTGCCCGGGTCACATGCCCCCCTAGCCCATCCCTAGTTTCGGCTCTGCCCTCCTCCAGACTCCAGTTTTAGAATTGTGCCCAGTGAGACTGGATGCACTACAGGGGAGCTCTACTGAGTTTCTCTGAAAAGACTTATGTTAGTTTTTCTTATTTTCAGGGAGGCTGCTGGCAACAGTCTCCCTGCTTCGTGGAACTTAGGGGAGAGAAGTATGACCAAATTCTAGTGAGTTCAATGGCTCTGCTTCTGGCTGACAGGACACCATTAGCTCCTGAGGGTGCTGATCGCTAGGTACGCCTAGATGCCCACTCCCGTAGCCTGCCATCACCCCCTTACAGAGCCAGAAGTCAGAAGACAGGCGAGTAGCAGAAGAACAGAAGACTTCTTCTCCAGTGACGGCATTCTGAGGTACCACGCAGCGAGCGGAATGCTGTGCGCCATGCTCCCACACAAACACAGGCACTGCAGGGTGCAGGGCGTGTGGGTGGGGAAGGGGGGCACCCTGGGCAGCATAAATTCCTCACAAAAGGCTGGCAAAAGTGGACATTAGTGCCTGGGCACTGTACTTACCCCGCCAGCGTAATTAATTATTTGTTTCTGAGCGGGACAGAAGCGTGCCATTACAGCGGCGGGGCTTCTTCCTCACCTCACCAGCACATCTATAGAGCGTAACAAGTCTATCACTATAGAGTTTATTATTTCCCAGACTGTGTACTTTTGGCGCTGGATTGTGAGCTGAAAAATCCTCTCTGTCCCTCTGACAGATTTACTGTAGGTCTATCCCCCATAAGCCGATGTGTCTGTGGGTACTTGGTACATGTGTGTCAACATGTCGGTGGCTGAATGTTTTTCCCAAGAGGAAACTATATTAGGAATGCAGACATATGATGGTGGCCCTGTTGGCACCACCAATAACTGACTGGGTGAAAGTTTCAGTAATATCAGAGTGAGGTTGGATAAATCTGTGTCCCAGACACAGACGTAGAGAAAAGATGTGATGTTCATGGCTATGCTTCTTTTCACTCAGGCCCGCAAAAATGTTACTACACATCGATACTGACTCGGATACTGATTCCTATGTCGGCCATAATATTTCCTGATTAGATCCAATATTGGCAAGGAGCATTCAGTACATGATTGTGGATATTAAGGACATATTAACATCACTGAGGACCCTGCTGTTCCTGACAAAGGGGTATATATGTATGTATATATAGATATATAATGAAAGCTGATGTAACGTTCCTCCATCTCTGTTTGAGAAAGTCTGGGCCAGCTCGACAAGATGGTTTTAAATCCCCAAAAGGTTTCCGGTTGTTTATTCATTTCCTGCTGCGGACAGAATAAAGTGGGAGTCACCCCCTCTTCTGCACGGGGCCCTGTCACAAATCCAGCGGATCGTATGCAGGAAGCTACATTATTTCTAGTTATGTAACCACGGGTACATTACTTAGACCTGCCATTACATGCGCATGGGTGAGTAGTAGTATTCAAGAATTGGTCGAATACCTCGTCATCCGATATAGATATCTTGGAGAGATGGGATTACTCCTTACGTTGGATCATATCAAGGACACTGCAGCATACTTACGACTGCAAGGGATATAGGACTCTTGAGTTCACGGGCCAATTTCATGGCAGTCTCGGATAGGAGGGCATTGTGCATTCACCAAGGAAATGCTGATGCTGACTCCAAGAAGAAAGGGAGTCTCTTCCCTATGAAGGTGAAGCCTTGTTTGGTGACGGCCTAGTTAATTTGATCTCGGCAGCTCCCGCAGGTAAGTCAACCTTCTTGCCCTATGTTCCCTCTCAACGGATGAAGACGCATCATTGTCTAACGCAGTCATTTTGGCCCAATAGATATGCAAGAAGTTAAGATTCCCCTTTCTTTGCAGGTAGAGGAAGGAAAAGAGGGAAGAGGTCTGTAGCCTCTTCAAGATCGCAGGAGCAGAGATCGCCCTCTGCTTCTGCCAAATCCACTGCATGACGCTAGGGCTTTCTTGCAGGAGCCCGCACCAGTGGGGGCACGTCTAAAACACTTCAGTCAGTTCTGGATTAATTTAGACCTGGACTCGTGGGTTTTACAAATAGTGTCACAAGGGTACAAACTGGGGTTTCAAGACGTTCCCCCTCACCGATTGTTCAAATCGGCCTTAGTCAGCAGGGAGAAGGTTTTTATTCAAGCCTCTTCGTGGTCCCGATGCCGGACGGCTCAGTCAGACCAATCTTAAATCTGAAATCCCTCAATTTCTACCTAAAGAAATTCAATTTCAAGATGGAATCTCTCAGGGTAGGGATCTCCAGTCCGGAGGAAGGAGATTTCATGGTTTTGGTAGACATAAGGATGCCTAATTACATGTTCCCGTTTAGCCACTGCATAAAGCTACCTGAGGTTTGCAATTCAGGATTGTCATTACCAATTTCAGACGTTGCCGTTTGGTCTGTCCACGGCTCCGAGGATTTTCACCAGGGTGATGGCGGAAATGATGGTTCTCCTTCGCGAGCAAGGAGTCACAATTATCCAGTACTTGGATGATCTCCTGATAAAGGCGAGATCCAGGGACCAGTTGGTGCAAAACATCTACTCTCCCTGACAGTTCTTCAACAACATGGTTGGCTCCTAAACTTGCCAAAATCGCAGTTGGTCCCAATGATGCGGTTGTTGTTTTTGGGAGTCATACTGGACACAGAAGAGGCTTTCTTCCAGTGGAAAGGCTATGGAGATCCAGAGTCTGGTCAAACAAATTCTAAAACCAGCAAGAGTGTTAATCCATCAATGCATTCTGTTGCTGGGGAAGATGGTTGCGGCCTACGAGGCCATTCAGTTTGGCAGGTTCCATGCCAGAGTGTTCCAGTGGGACCTGTTGGACAAGTGGTCCGGATCCCACCTACACATGCACCGGAGGATAATCCTGTCTTCCAAGACCAGAATCTCACTCCATTGGTGGCTGCACAGTTCTCACCTCCTAGAGGGGCGATGGTTCGGGATCCAGGACTGGATCCTAGGGACCACGATGCAACCCTCCGAGGCTGGGGAGCAGTCACACAGGGGGAAAACATCCAAGGAAGATGGTAGAGTCAGGAAAGTTGTCTCCACATAAATATTCTGGAGTTAAGGGCCATTTAATAACTGCAGACACAGTACGCACTGGGACGGGTGCCCAGCATCCTCTACGGACTAAGAGAAAAGGATTTACCGGTAGGTATTAAAATCCTATTTTCTCTAACGTCCTAGAGGATGCTGGGGACTCCGTAAGGACCATGGGGATAGACAGGCTCCGCAGGAGACATGGGTACTTTAAGAAAGACTTTAGTTCTGGGTGTACACTGGCTCCTCCCTCTATGCCCCTCCTCCAGACCTCAGTTTGATACTGTGCCCAGTGGAGACTGGGTGCTTTTCAGGAGCTCTCCTGAGCTTTCTGACAGAAAGTATTTTGTTAGGTTTTTAATTTTCAGGGAGCACTGCTGGCAACAGACTCCCTCATCGAGGGACTGAGGGGAGAGAAGCAGCCCTACTCTCCGAGTTGCAAGGTCCTGCTTCTTAGGCTTATGGACACCTTTAGCTCCAGAGGGATTGGTACGCAGGATCTCACCATCGCCGTCCGTCCCAGAGCCGCGCCTCCGTCCCCCTTGCAGAGCCGGAAGATAGAAGCCGGGTGAGTATGAGAAGAAAAGAAGACTTCAGAGGTGGCAGAAGACTTCATGATCTTCACTGAAGTAACGCACAGCACTGCAGCTGTGCGCCATTGCTCCCATACACCTCACACACTCCAGTCACTGTAAGGGTGCAGGGCGCAGGGGGGGGGGGCACCTGGGCAGCAATATAAACCTTTTTTTGGCAAAACTATAACACATATACAGCTGGGCACTGTATATATGTATGAGCCCCCACCAATTTTACAGTTTAAGCGGGACAGAAGTCCGCCGCCGAGGGTGCGGGGCTTCTCCCTCAGCACTCACCAGCGCCATTTTTTCTTCACAGCACCGCTGAGAGGAAGCTCCCCGGACTCTCCCCTGCTTATACCATAGTAGACAAGAGAGTTGAAAAGAGGGGGGGGGGGGCACATAATTCGGCGCAAATTACATACAGCAGTACTAGGCAAACATTAAGTTACTGTGTATTCCTGGGTTATATAGCGCTGGGGTGTGTGCTGGCATACTCCCTCTCTGTCTCTCCAAAGGGCCTTGTGGGGAAACTGTCTTCAGAAAAAGCATTCCCTGTGTTTGTGGTGTGTCGGTACACGTGTGTCGACATGTCTGAGGAAGAAGGCTATATTAGAGAGGAGCAGGAGCAAATGAATGTGCTGTCTCCACCGACAGCTGATTGGATGGATATGTGGAATGTTTTAAATGCTAGTGTAAACTCATTGCACAAAAGATTAGACAAGGCTGAAGCTTTGGGACAGTCAGGGTCTCAACCCATGCCTGATCCTATGTTGCAGGGACTGTCAGGGTCTCATAAGCGCCCACTATCCCAGATTGTTGACACAGATACCGACATGGATTCTGACTCCAGTGTCGATTACGATGATGCAAAGTTACAGCCAAAATTGGCAAAATCCATTCGATATATGATTATGGCAATAAAAGATGTTTTGCACATCAGAGAGGAACCCCCTGTCCCTGACAAGAGGGTACATATGTACAAGGGAAAAAAGCCTGAGGTAACCTTTGAGGGGGTCACACGAGCTGAACGAGTTATGTGAAAAAGCTTGGGAATCTCCAGATAAAAGACTGCAGATTTCCAAAAGGATTCTTATGGCGTATCCTTTCCCATCAATGGATAGGTTACGATGGGAATCCTCCCCTAGGGTGGACAAAGCATTAACACGCTTATCCAAGAAGGTAGCCCTCCCGTCCCAGTATACGGCTACCCTCAAAGAGTCTGCTGACCGCAAACAGGAGATTACCCTGAAGTCCATTTATACACATTCAGGTACCTTACTCAGACCGGCAATTGCGTCGGCCTGGGTGTGTAGTGCTGTAGCGGCATGGACGGTTACCTTATCTGAGGGGATGGATACCATAGATAAGGATACTATTTTATTGACCCTGGGGCATATAAGAGATGCTGTCCTATATATGTGTGTATGCAAACTACAGGTGGTGCTGCAGGGCTCACACCCTTTTACTTGTCTTGTAGAGCAACTCTGGAGCTGTTACTGGGTCCAGCTGCTGCAAGAAATCAGCTTGAATGCTTCAGGGGCTGGGGCATGGCCAACATGAGCCCACACTGATGGGGGGTGGGGGTGTATAAAGCGATTTAGGTGTCATCCAAGCGCAACCCCACAAAGGCCGCCATGCCCTGCGTGACCCTTTTCTCTTTTCATATGCAGACGAGGGTTGCAGCCAACTATGCCCACTGCTTGGATGACATCACCATATGCAAATCCATCTGCTGCAGGCCTTCCCCCAGGAATGCTTGCACTAGTTGTTGCATTTGGTTTGTTGTTTGGGGGTGCTTCAGTATTAGGCAGCCTTCTGCCCTCCCACATTCGTCTGAAAATGTGTTCTCCCTGCAGTTGTTGTCCCCAGATGAGAGTTCCCTTGTGCTGCCTCAGTTGAATCTCCTTAACTTGACAGGGGTGTGCCCGAGCAGCCGCCCTCCACAGCCCTATCCCAACACATACTTATCTTGCATATGAGATCTCTTGATCATGAAGATAGTTCTCACAGGGTGAGGTTCATCCATTACATTTTAAAGTAGGAAGGTACAAATTACATATTCAAATTACATATATGTGCTGGATTCAAATGTTTCCCCCCCTTCCTTTCTCAATTGTGCCCATCAGCACCTATTCTAATGTTACTGCCAATGGGTGTGACACATTAATTTCTTCTGTGGGGTACACTGGACTCCACAAGGATTCACATTGGGGTGTAGAGTAGGATCTTGATCTGAGGCACCAACAGGCTCAAAGCTTTTGACTGTTCCCAAGATGCTCAGCGCCCCCTCCTCTATAACCTCGCTTCCATGAACAGGGAGCTCAGTTTGTAGTTGGTGCCTTCAGTAGCAGGCCACTTAACAGGGGGCTGCCTCAGGCAGCCTATTCTTAGCTATTAATTTTGGCAAGAAAAGAAGAACTTTTTTTATAAGAATCTACAAGGGCTGCAGCAGGCTTGGTCTAATAGACTTCTTTACTGCAGCTCCATCACTCCCAGTGGCGCAGTATACTCCCGTGCCCCGGTTGCTGGGTCACTGCAGCGGAGGCTCCGGTTTCTTCCTAAGGTCAGTCACACACACACCACCCTCCGGGATCACGAGGCCGCTGATGGGGGCGGGCCGTGTGCGCACTGGCGTGGACACTGATTACTGGGCAGCCGCTCCACTAGCCACCAGGGACAGTTAAGGAGCACAGCTCTGGGGGTTTTTCTCCTGTATTAACCCCATTTTGTACTACCCGCAGTGCATTGTGATAGGTAATGGGGCCTGATTCAGGTTGGATCGCAATCCAACTGCAAAAACTGCTAAGAGCATACGCATCCGCCTGCATTTTCTGCGGCACCCCGGTGAATCGGTGAAGGGGGGGGGGAGGGGGGTCAACAACACTCCATTTCCAAGTCGGAGATGGAGCGGTGCGGGGGCACGGTTTCAAAATGGGGTCGGCAACGGAGAAACAGGAGGTGTGGTCAGAGCAGCTGCATGACATCACATGGGCCGGACTCTGCCAGTGGAGCCCCAGCGTCATGAGGTAGATTTTGTAGAGGCCGGGGAGGACTTCTGTTCCTGGGAACTAGCTGTGTTGTGCAGCTTTATTCCTCTGCCCCTACCTCTGGCAAGAAAGGACGCACCTCGCACTTTCTTGTTTCTTTGTGACCGAAAGGACTGCATTTGATAATGCGGAGCTTTCTTATGCTGTGAGGGAACATAAGGTAAAAATTTGATTTTCCAACTGTAGCTGTGCGTGTTAATGCTTTGTCCATCCTAGGGGAGGATTTCCATCGTAACCTATCCGTTGATGGAAAAGGATACGCCATAAGAATCCTTTTGGAAATCTGCAGTCTTTTATCTGGAGATTCCCAAGCTTTTTCACATAACTCGTTCAGCTCGTGTGACCCCCTCAAAGGTTACCTCAGGCTTCTTTCCCTTGTACATATGTACCCTCTTGTCAGGGACAGGGGGTTCCTCTGTGATGTGCAAAACATCTTTTCTCTAACGTCCTAAGTGGATGCTGGGGACTCAGTCAGGACCATGGGGAATAGCGGCTCCGCAGGAGACAGGGCACAAAAGTAAAAGCTTTAGGATCAGGTGGTGTGCACTGGCTCCTCCCCCTATGACCCTCCTCCAAGCCTCAGTTAAGATTTTGTGCCCGGCCGAGAAGGGTGCAATCTAGGTGGCTCTCCTAAAGAGCTGCTTAGAGTAAAAGTTTTGTTAGGTTTTTTATTTTCAGTGAGTCCTGCTGGCAACAGGCTCACTGCTACGAGGGACTTAGGGGAGAGAAGTGAACTCACCTGCGTGCAGGATGGATTGGCTTCTTAGGCTACTGGACACCATTAGCTCCAGAGGGAGTCGGAACACAGGTCTCACCCTGGGGTTCGTCCCGGAGCCGCGCCGCCGACCCCCTTGCAGATGCCGAAAAGTGAAGAGGTCCAGAAACCGGCGGCAGAAGACTCTTCAGTCTTCATAAGGTAGCGCACAGCACTGCAGCTGTGCGCCATTGTTGTCAGCACACTTCATAGCAGCGGTCACTGAGGGTGCAGGGCGCTGGGGGGGGGCGCCCTGGGCAGCAATGATAGTACCTTATTCTGGCTAAAAATACATCACATATAGCCCCTGGGGGCTATATGGATGTATTTAACCCCTGCCAGGTCTCAGAAAAACGGGAGAAGAAGCCCGCCGAAAAGGGGGCGGGGCCTATTCTCCTCAGCACACAGCGCCATTTTCCCTCACAGAAATGCTGGTGGGAAGGCTCCCAGGCTCTCCCCTGCACTGCACTACAGAAACAGGGTTAAAACAGAGAGGGGGGGGCACTTATTTGGCGATATGTATATATATATATTAAAATGCTATAAGGGAAAAACACTTATATAAAGGTTGTCCCTGTATAATTATAGTGTTTTTGGTGTGTGCTGGCAAACTCTCCCTCTGTCTCCCCAAAGGGCTAGTGGGGTCCTGTCCTCTATCAGAGCATTCCCTGTGTGTGTGCTGTGTGTCGGTACGTGTGTGTCGACATGTATGAGGACGATGTTGGTGAGGAGGCGGAGCAATTGCCTGAAATGGTGATGTCACTCTCTAGGGAGTCGACACCGGAATGGATGGCTTAATTAAGGAATTACGTGATAATGTCAACACGCTGCAAGGTCGGTTGACGACATGAGACGGCCGGCAAACAAATTAGTACCTGTCCAGGCGTCTCAAACACCGTCAGGGGCTGTAAAACGCTCATTTACCTCAGTCGGTCGACACAGACACGGACACTGACTCCAGTGTCGACGGTGAAGAAACAAACGTATTTTCCTTTAGGGCCACACGTTACATGTTAAGGGCAATGAAGGAGGTGTTACATATTTCTGATACTACAAGTACCACAAAGAAGGGTATTATGTGGGGTGTGAAAAAACTACCTGTAGTTTTTCCTGAATCAGATAAATTAAATGAAGTGTGTGAATTGGCGGTATACCTTTTCCCGCCAGAAACACCCTTTAGGGTGGATAAGGCGCTCACACGCTTATCAAAACAAGTGGCGGTACCATCTCCAGATAGGGCCGCCCTCAAGGAGCCAGCTGAGAGGCTGGAAAATATCCTAAAAAGGTATATACACACATACTGGTGTTATACTGCGACCAGCGATCGCCTCAACCTGGATGTGCAGCGCTGGGGTGGCTTGGTCGGATTCCCTGACTGAAAATATTGATACCCTTGACAGGGACAGTATTTTATTGACTATAGAGCATTTAAAGGATGCATTTCTATATATGCGAGATGCACAGAGGGATATTTGCACTCTGGCATTAAGAGTAAGTGCGATGTCCATATCTGCCAGAAGATGTTTATGGACACGACAGTGGTCAGGTGATGCAGATTCCAAACGGCACATGGAAGTATTGCCGTATAAAGGGGAGGAGTTATTTGGGGTCGGTCCATCGGACCTGGTGGCCACGGCAACAGCTGGAAAATCCACCTTTTTTACCCCAAGTCACATCTCAGCAGAAAAAGACACCGTCTTTTCAGCCTCAGTCCTTTCGTCCCCATAAGGGCAAGCGGGCAAAAGGCCAGTCATATCTGCCCAGGGATAGAGGAAAGGGAAGAAGACTGCAGCAGGCAGCCCATTCCCAGGAACAGAGCCCTCCACCGCTTCTACTAAGTCCTCAGCATGACGCGGGGGCCGTACAAGCGGACTCAGGTGCGGTGGGGGGTCGTCTCAAGAGTTTCAGCGCGTAGTGGGCTCACTCGCAAGTGGACCCCTGGATCCTACAAGTAGTATCCCAGGGGTACAGATTGGAAATTCGAGACGTCTCCCCCTCGCAGGCTCCTGATGTCTGTTTTACCAACGTCTTCCTCCGACAGGGAGGCAGTATTGGAAACAATTCACAAGCTGTATTCCCAGCAGGTGATAATCAAAGTACCCCTCCTACAACAAGGAAAGGGGTATTATTCCACACTATATTGTGGTACTGAAGCCGGACGGCTCGGTGAGACCTATTCTAAATGGATAATCTTTGAACACTTACATACAAAGGTTCAAATCAAGATGGAGTCACTCAGAGCAGTGATAGCGAACCAATAGGGTGTCCCTGGACATCAAGGTTGCTTACCTCCATGTCCCAAATTGCCCTTCTCACCAAGGGTACCTCAGGTTCGTGGTACGGAACTGTCACTATCAGTTTCAGACGCTGCCGTTTGGATTGTCCACGGCACCCCGGGTCTTTACCAAAGTAATGGCCGAAATGATGATTCTTCTTCAAAGAAAAGGCGTCTTAATTATCCCTTACTTGGACGATCTCCTGATAAGGGCAGGGTCCAGAGAACAGTTGGAAGTCGGAGTAGCACTATCTCAAGTAGTTCTACGACAGCACGGGTGGATTTTAAATATCCAAAATCGCAGCCGTTTCCGACGACACGTCTGCTGTTCCTAGGGATGGTTCTGGACACAGTCCAGAAAAAGGTGTTTCTCCCGGAGGAGAAAGCCAGGGATTTATCCGAGCTAGTCAGGAACCTCCTAAAACCAGGAAAAGTGTCAGTGCATCATTGCACAAGAGTCCTGGGAAAAATGGTGGCTTATTACGAAGCGATTCCATTCGGCAGATTCCACGCAAGAACTTTTCAGTGGGATCTGCAGGACAAATGGTCCGGATCGCATCTTCAGATGCATCAGCGGATAACCCTATCTCCAAGGACAAGGGTGTCTCTCCTGTGGTGGTTACAGAGTGCTCATCTTCTAGAGGGCCGCAGATTCGGCATTCCGGATTGGATGCTGGTGACCACGGAGGCCAGCCTGAGAGGCTGGGGAGCAGTCACACAAGGAAAAAATTTCCAGGGAGTGTGATCAAGTCTGGAGACTTTTCTCCACATAAATATACTGGAGCTAAGGGCAATTTACAATGCTCTAAGCTTAGCAAGACCTCTGCTTCAAGGTCAGCCGGTATTGATCCAGTGGGACAACAACACGGCAGTCGCCCACGTAAACAGACAGGGCGGCACAAGAAGCAGGAGGGCAATGGCAGAAACTGCAAGGATTTTTCGCTGGGCGCAAAATCATGTGATAGCACTGTCAGCAGTGTTCATTCCGGGAGTGGACAACTGGGAAGCAGAATTCCTCAGCACAACCTCCACCCGGGAGAGTGGGGACTTCATCGGGAAGTCTTCCACATGATTGTGAACCGTTGGGAAAGACCAAAGGTGGACATGATGGCGTCCCGCCTGAACAAAAAACTGGACAAGTATTGCGCCAGGTCAAAAGACCCTCAGGCAATAGCTGTGGACGTTCTGGTAACACCGTGGGTGTACTAGAGATGAGCGGGTTCGGTTTCTTTGAATCCGAACCCGCACGAACTTCACTTTTTTTTCCACGGGTCCGAGCGACTCGGATCTTCCCGCCTTGCTCGGTTAACCCGAGCGCGCCCGAACGTCATCATGACGCTGTCGGATTCTCGCGAGACTCGGATTCTATATAAGGAGCCGCGCGTCGCCGCCATTTTCACTCGTGCATTGAGATTGATAGGGAGAGGACGTGTCTGGCGTCCTCTCCATTAGAATAGAGATAGATAGATTAGATAGAGAGAGATTGTGCAGAGTCGCAGACAGAGTTAGTTTACCACAGTCAGTGACCAGTGCAGTTGCTAGTTAACTTTTATTTAATATAATATATCCGTTCACTTCTCTCTGCTATATCCGTTCTCTGCCTGAAAAAAAAAACGATACACAGCACAGTCAGTCACACAGTGTGACTCAGTCTGTGTGCACTCAGCTCAGCCCAGTGTGCTGCACAGTCATCAATGTATAAATTAAAAGCTTATAATTAATTGTGGGGGAGACTGGGGAGCACTGCAGGTTGTTAGCAGGAGCCAGGAGTACAATTATATTAATTAACAGTGCACACTTTTGCTGCAGGAGTGGTGACCAGTGCCTGACCACCAGTATAGTATTGTTGTATACTACTAATATCTCTTTAAATATCAACCAGTCTATATTAGCAGCAGACACAGTACAGTGCGGTAGTTCACGGCTGTGGCTACCTCTGTGTCGGCACACGGCAGGCAGTCCGTCCGACCAGAATTGTATTATTTATTATTATATACCTACCACCTAACCGTGGTTTTTTTTTCATTCTTTATACCGTCATAGTGTCATCCTAATTGTTACGAGTATACTACTATCTCTTTATCAACCAGTGTACAGTGCGGTAGTTCACGGCTGTGGCTACCTCTGTGTCGGCACACGGCAGGCAGTCCGTCCGACCAGAATTGTATTATTTATTATTATATACCTACCACCTAACCGTGGTTTTTTTTTCATTCTTTATACCGTCATAGTGTCATCCTAATTGTTACGAGTATACTACTATCTCTTTATCAACCAGTGTACAGTGCGGTAGTTCACGGCTGTGGCTACCTCTGTGTCGGCACACGGCAGGCAGTCCGTCCGACCAGAATTGTATTATTTATTATTATATACCTACCACCTAACCGTGGTTTTTTTTTCATTCTTTATACCGTCATAGTGTCATCCTAATTGTTACGAGTATACTACTATCTCTTTATCAACCAGTGTACAGTGCGGTAGTTCACGGCTGTGGCTACCTCTGTGTCGGCACACGGCAGGCAGTCCGTCCGACCAGAATTGTATTATTTATTATTATATACCTACCACCTAACCGTGGTTTTTTTTTCATTCTTTATACCGTCATAGTGTCATCCTAATTGTTACGAGTATACTACTATCTCTTTATCAACCAGTGTACAGTGCGGTAGTTCACGGCTGTGGCTACCTCTGTGTCGGCACACGGCAGGCAGTCCGTCCGACCAGAATTGTATTATTTATTATTATATACCTACCACCTAACCGTGGTTTTTTTTTCATTCTTTATACCGTCATAGTGTCATCCTAATTGTTACGAGTATACTACTATCTCTTTATCAACCAGTGTACAGTGCGGTAGTTCACGGCTGTGGCTACCTCTGTGTCGGCACACGGCAGGCAGTCCGTCCGACCAGAATTGTATTATTTATTATTATATACCTACCACCTAACCGTGGTTTTCTTTTCATTCTTTATACCGTCATAGTGTCATCCTAATTGTTACGAGTATACTACTATCTCTTTATCAACCAGTGTACAGTGCGGTAGTTCACGGCTGTGGCTACCTCTGTGTCGGCACACGGCAGGCAGTCCGTCCGACCAGAATTGTATTATTTATTATTATATACCTACCACCTAACCGTGGTTTTTTTTTCATTCTTTATACCGTCATAGTGTCATCCTAATTGTTACGAGTATACTACTATCTCTTTATCAACCAGTGTACAGTGCGGTAGTTCACGGCTGTGGCTACCTCTGTGTCGGCACACGGCAGGCAGTCCGTCCGACCAGAATTGTATTATTTATTATTATATACCTACCACCTAACCGTGGTTTTTTTTTCATTCTTTATACCGTCATAGTGTCATCCTAATTGTTACGAGTATACTACTATCTCTTTATCAACCAGTGTACAGTGCGGTAGTTCACGGCTGTGGCTACCTCTGTGTCGGCACACGGCAGGCAGTCCGTCCGACCAGAATTGTATTATTTATTATTATATACCTACCACCTAACCGTGGTTTTTTTTTCATTCTTTATACCGTCATAGTGTCATCCTAATTGTTACGAGTATACTACTATCTCTTTATCAACCAGTGTACAGTGCGGTAGTTCACGGCTGTGGCTACCTCTGTGTCGGCAGTCGGCAGGCAGTCCGTCCATCCATAATTGTATTATTATTATAATATATACCACCTAACCGTGGTTTTTTTTTCATTCTTTATACCGTCATAGTGTCATACTAGTTGTTACGAGTATACTACTATCTCTTTATCAACCAGTGTACAGTGCGGTAGTTCACGGCTGTGGCTACCTCTGTGTCGGCAGTCGGCAGGCAGTCCGTCCATCCATAATTGTATTATTATTATAATATATACCACCTAACTGTGGTTTTTTTTGCATTCTTTATACCGTCGTCATAGTGTCATACTAGTTGTTACGAGTATACTACTATCTCTTTATCAACCAGTGTACAGTGCGGTAGTTCACGGCTGTGGCTACCTCTGTGTCGGCAGTCGGCAGGCAGTCCGTCCATCCATAATTGTATTATTATTATAATATATACCACCTAACCGTGGTTTTTTTTTCATTCTTTATACCGTCGTCATAGTGTCATACTAGTTGTTACGAGTATACTACTATCTCTTTATCAACCAGTGTACAGTGCGGTAGTTCACGGCTGTGGCTACCTCTGTGTCGGCAGTCGGCAGGCAGTCCGTCCATCCATAATTGTATTATTATTATAATATATACCACCTAACCGTTGTTTTTTTTTTCATTCTTTATACCGTCGTCATAGTGTCATACTAGTTGTTACGAGTATACTACTATCTCTTTATCAACCAGTGTACAGTGCGGTAGTTCACGGCTGTGGCTACCTCTGTGTCGGCAGTCGGCAGGCAGTCCGTCCATCCATAATTGTATTATTATTATAATATATACCACCTAACCGTGGTTTTTTTATACCACCTAACCGTGGCAGTCCGTCCATAATTGTATACTAGTATCCAATCCATCCATCTCCATTGTTTACCTGAGGTGCCTTTTAGTTCTGCCTATAAAATATGGAGAACAAAAAAGTTGAGGTTCCAAAATTAGGGAAAGATCAAGATCCACTTCCACCTCGTGCTGAAGCTGCTGCCACTAGTCATGGCCGAGACGATGAAATGCCAGCAACGTCGTCTGCCAAGGCCGATGCCCAATGTCATAGTACAGAGCATGTCAAATCCAAAACACCAAATATCAGAAAAAAAAGGACTCCAAAACCTAAACTAAAATTGTCGGAGGAGAAGCGTAAACTTGCCAATATGCCATTTACCACACGGAGTGGCAAGGAACGGCTGAGGCCCTGGCCTATGTTCATGGCTAGTGGTTCAGCTTCACATGAGGATGGAAGCACTCAGCCTCTCGCTAGAAAACTGAAAAGACTCAAGCTGGCAAAAGCACCGCAAAGAACTGTGCGTTCTTTGAAATCCCAAATCCACAAGGAGAGTCCAATTGTGTCGTTTGCGATGCCTGACCTTCCCAACACTGGACGTGAAGAGCATGCGCCTTCCACTATTTGCATGCCCCCTGCAAGTGCTGGAAGGAGCACCCGCAGTCCAGTTCCTGATAGTCAGATTGAAGATGTCAGTGTTGAAGTACACCAGGATGAGG
Source organism: Pseudophryne corroboree (assembly GCF_028390025.1). Taxonomy (NCBI): domain Eukaryota; kingdom Metazoa; phylum Chordata; class Amphibia; order Anura; family Myobatrachidae; genus Pseudophryne; species Pseudophryne corroboree. The sequence continues at coordinate 130,132 of NW_026967924.1, forward strand.
AGGATATGGGTGTTGCTGGCGCTGGGGAGGAAATTGACCAGGAGGATTCTGATGGTGAGGTGGTTTGTTTAAGTCAGGCACCCGGGGAGACACCTGTTGTCCGTGGGAGGAATATGGCCGTTGACATGCCAGGTGAAAATACCAAAAAAATCAGCTCTTCGGTGTGGAGGTATTTCACCAGAAATGCGGACAACAGGTGTCAAGCCATGTGTTCCCTTTGTCAAGCTGTAATAAGTAGGGGTAAGGACGTTAACCACCTCGGAACATCCTCCCTTATACGTCACCTGCAGCGCATTCATAATAAGTCAGTGACAAGTTCAAAAACTTTGGGTGACAGCGGAAGCAGTCCACTGACCAGTAAATCCCTTCCTCTTGTAACCAAGCTCACGCAAACCACCCCACCAACTCCCTCAGTGTCAATTTCCTCCTTCCCCAGGAATGCCAATAGTCCTGCAGGCCATGTCACTGGCAAGTCTGACGAGTCCTCTCCTGCCTGGGATTCCTCCGATGCATCCTTGCGTGTAACGCCTACTGCTGCTGGCGCTGCTGTTGTTGCCGCTGGGAGTCGATGGTCATCCCAGAGGGGAAGTCGTAAGCCCACTTGTACTACTTCCAGTAAGCAATTGACTGTTCAACAGTCCTTTGCGAGGAAGATGAAATATCACAGCAGTCATCCTACTGCAAAGCGGATAACTGAGTCCTTGACAACTATGTTGGTGTTAGACGTGCGTCCGGTATCCGCCGTTAGTTCACAGGGAACTAGACAATTTATTGAGGCAGTGTGCCCCCGTTACCAAATACCATCTAGGTTCCACTTCTCTAGGCAGGCGATACCGAGAATGTACACGGACGTCAGAAAAAGACTCACCAGTGTCCTAAAAAATGCAGTTGTACCCAATGTCCACTTAACCACGGACATGTGGACAAGTGGAGCAGGGCAGGGTCAGGACTATATGACTGACAGCCCACTGGGTAGATGTATGGACTCCCGCCGCAAGAACAGCAGCGGTGGCACCAGTAGCAGCATCTCGCAAACGCCAACTCTTTCCTAGGCAGGCTACGCTTTGTATCACCGCTTTCCAGAATACGCACACAGCTGAAAACCTCTTACGGCAACTGAGGAAGATCATCGCGGAATGGCTTACCCCAATTGGACTCTCCTGTGGATTTGTGGCATCGGACAACGCCAGCAATATTGTGTGTGCATTAAATATGGGCAAATTCCAGCACGTCCCATGTTTTGCACATACCTTGAATTTGGTGGTGCAGAATTTTTTAAAAAACGACAGGGGCGTGCAAGAGATGCTGTCGGTGGCCAGAAAAATTGCGGGACACTTTCGGCGTACAGGCACCACGTACAGAAGACTGGAGCACCACCAAAAACTACTGAACCTGCCCTGCCATCATCTGAAGCAAGAAGTGGTAACGAGGTGGAATTCAACCCTCTATATGCTTCAGAGGTTGGAGGAGCAGCAAAAGGCCATTCAAGCCTATACAATTGAGCACGATATAGGAGATGGAATGCACCTGTCTCAAGCGCAGTGGAGAATGATTTCAACGTTGTGCAAGGTTCTGATGCCCTTTGAACTTGCCACACGTGAAGTCAGTTCAGACACTGCCAGCCTGAGTCAGGTCATTCCCCTCATCAGGCTTTTGCAGAAGAAGCTGGAGGCATTGAAGAAGGAGCTAACACGGAGCGATTCCGCTAGGCATGTGGGACTTGTGGATGCAGCCCTTAATTCGCTTAACAAGGATTCACGGGTGGTCAATCTGTTGAAATCAGAGCACTACATTTTGGCCACCGTGCTCGATCCTAGATTTAAAGCCTACCTTGGATCTCTCTTTCCGGCAGACACAGGTCTGCTGGGGTTGAAAGACCTGCTGGTGACAAAATTGTCAAGTCAAGCGGAACGCGACCTGTCAACATCTCCTCCTTCACATTCTCCCGCAACTGGGGGTGCGAGGAAAAGGCTCAGAATTCCGAGCCCACCCGCTGGCGGTGATGCAGGGCAGTCTGGAGCGACTGCTGATGCTGACATCTGGTCCGGACTGAAGGACCTGACAACGATTACGGACATGTCGTCTACTGTCACTGCATATGATTCTCTCAACATTGATAGAATGGTGGAGGATTATATGAGTGACCGCATCCAAGTAGGCACGTCACACAGTCCGTACTTATACTGGCAGGAAAAAGAGGCAATTTGGAGGCCCTTGCACAAACTGGCTTTATTCTACCTAAGTTGCCCTCCCACAAGTGTGTACTCCGAAAGAGTGTTTAGTGCCGCCGCTCACCTTGTCAGCAATCGGCGTACGAGGTTACATCCAGAAAATGTGGAGAAGATGATGTTCATTAAAATGAATTATAATCAATTCCTCCGCGGAGACATTGACCAGCAGCAATTGCCTCCACAAAGTACACAGGGAGCTGAGATGGTGGATTCCAGTGGGGACGAATTGATAATCTGTGAGGAGGGGGATGTACACGGTGATATATCGGAGGGTGAAGATGAGGTGGACATCTTGCCTCTGTAGAGCCAGTTTGTGCAAGGAGAGATTAATTGCTTCTTTTTTGGGGGGGGTCCAAACCAACCCGTCATATCAGTCACAGTCGTGTGGCAGACCCTGTCACTGAAATGATGGGTTGGTTAAAGTGTGCATGTCCTGTTTTGTTTATACAACATAAGGGTGGGTGGGAGGGCCCAAGGATAATTCCATCTTGCACCTCTTTTTTCTTTTCTTTTTCTTTGCATCATGTGCTGATTGGGGAGGGTTTTTTGGAAGGGACATCCTGCGTGACACTGCAGTGCCACTCCTAGATGGGCCCGGTGTTTGTGTCGGCCACTAGGGTCGCTAATCTTACTCACACAGCTACCTCATTGCGCCTCTTTTTTTCTTTGCGTCATGTGCTGTTTGGGGAGGGTTTTTTGGAAGGGACATCCTGCGTGACACTGCAGTGCCACTCCTAGATGTGCCCGGTGTTTGTGTCGGCCACTAGGGTCGCTAATCTTACTCACACAGTCAGCTACCTCATTGCGCCTCTTTTTTTCTTTGCGTCATGTGCTGTTTGGGGAGGGTTTTTTGGAAGGGCCATCCTGCGTGACACTGCAGTGCCACTCCTAGATGGGCCCGGTGTTTGTGTCGGCCACTAGGGTCGCTTATCTTACTCACACAGCGACCTCGGTGCAAATTTTAGGACTAAAAATAATATTGTGAGGTGTGATGTGTTCAGAATAGGCTGAAAATGAGTGTAAATTATGTTTTTTGAGGTTAATAATACTTTGGGATCAAAATTACCCCCAAATTCTATGATTTAAGCTGTTTTTTAGGGTTTTTTGAAAAAAACACCCGAATCCAAAACACACCCGAATCCGACAAAAAAAATTCGGTGAGGTTTTGCCAAAACGCGGCCGAACCCAAAACACGGCCGCGGAACCGAACCCAAAACCAAAACACAAAACCCGAAAAATTTCCGGCGCTCATCTCTAGGGTGTACCAGTCGGTGTATGTCTTACCTCCTCTGCTTCTCATACCCAAGGTATTGAGAATTATAAGACGTAGAGGAGTAAGAACTATACTCGTGGCTCCGGATTGGCCAAGAAGGACTTGGTACCCGGAACTTCAAGAGATGCTCACAGAGGACTCATGGCCTCTGCCACTAAGAAGGGACTTGTTTCAGCAAGTACCATGTCTGTTCCAAGACTTACCGCGGCTGCGTTTGACGGCATGGCGGTTGAACGCCGGATCCTAAGGGAAAAAGGCATTCCGGAAGAGGTCATTCCTACCCTGGTCAAAGCCAGGAAGGACGTGACCGCACAACATTATCACCACATGTGGTGAAAATATGTTGCGTGGTGTGAGGCCAGGAAGGCTCCACGAAGAAATTTCAACTCGGTCGATTCCTGCATTTCCTGCAAACAGTAGTGTCTATGGGCCTCAGATTGGGGTCCATTAAGGTTCAAATTTCGGCCCGGTCGATTTTCTTCCAGAAGAATTGGCTTCAGTTCCTGAAGTCCAGAAGTTTGTCAAGGGAGTACTGCATATACAACCCCCTTTTGTGCCTCCAGTGGCACTGTGGGATCTCAACGTAGTTCTGGGATTCCTAAAATCACATTGGTTTAAACCGCTCAAATCTGTGGATTTGAAATATCTCACATGGAAAGTGACCATGATGTTGGCGGCCCTGGCCTCGGCCAGGCGAGTGTCGGAATTGGCGGCTTTGTCTCACAAAAGCCCATATCTGATTGTCCATTCGGACAGGGCAGAGCTGCGGACTCGTCCCCAGTTTCTCCCTAAGGTGGTGTCAGCGTTTCACCTGAACCAGCTTATTGTGGTACCTGCGGCTACTAGGGACTTGGAGGACTCCAAGTTGCTAGATGTTGTCAGGGCCCTGAAAATATCGGTTTCCAGGACGGCTGGAGTCAGGAAAACTGACTTGCTGTTATCCTGTATGCACCCAACAAACTGGGTGCTCTTGCTTCTAAGCAGACGATTGCTAGTTGGATGTGTAGTACAAATCAGCTTGCACATTCTGTGGCAGGCCTGCCACAGCCAAAATATGTAAATGCCCATTTCACAAGGAAGGTGGGCTCATCTTGGGCGGCTGCCCGAGGGCTCTCGGCTTTACAACTTTGCCGAGCTGATACTTGGTCAGGGGCACACCCTGACTGAGGAGGACCTGGAGTTCTCTCATTCGGTGCTGCAGAGTCATCCGCACTCTCCCGCCCGTTTGGGAGCTTTGGTATAATCCCCATGGTCCTGACGGAGTCCCCAGCATCCACTTAGGACGTTAGAGAAAATAAGAATTTACTTACCGATAATTCTATTTCTCGTAGTCCGTAGTGGATGCTGGGCGCCCATCCCAAGTGCGGATTGTCTGCAATACTTGTACATAGTTATTGTTACAAAAATCGGGTTATTATTGTTGTGAGCCATCTTTTCAGAGGCTCCGCTGTTATCATGCTGTTACCTGGGTTCAGATCACAGGTTGTACAGTGTGATTGGTGTGGCTGGTATGAGTCTTACCCGGGATTTAAAATCCTTCCTTATTGTGTACGCTCGTCCGGGCACAGTATCCTAACTGAGGCTTGGAGGAGGGTCATAGGGGGAGGAGCCAGTGCACACCACCTGATCCTAAAGCTTTTACTTTTGTGCCCTGTCTCCTGCGGAGCCGCTATTCCCCATGGTCCTGACGGAGTCCCCAGCATCCACTACGGACTACGAGAAATAGAATTATCGGTAAGTAAATTCTTATTTTATTGCCATAATCATATATCGAATGGATTTTGACAATTTTGGCTGTAACTTTGCATCATCGTAATCGACACTGGAGTCAGAATCCATGTCGGTATCTGTGTCAACAATCTGGGATAGTGGGCGCTTATGATACCCTGACAGTCCCTGCAACATAGGATCAGGCATGGGTTGAGACCCTGACTGTCCCAAAGCTTCAGCCTTGACTAATCTTTTGTACAATGAGTTTACACTAGCATTTAAAGCATTCCACATATCCATCCAATCAGGTGTCAGCGAGGACACCACATTCATTTGCTCCCGCTCCTCTCTAATATAGCCTTCTTCCTCAGACATGTCGACACACGTGTACCGACACACCACACACACACAGGGAATGCTTTTTCTGAAGACAGTTTCCCCACAAGGCCCTTTGGAGAGACAGAGAGAGAGTATGCCAGCACACACCCCAGCGCTATATAACCCAGGAATAACACAGTAACTTAATGTTTGTCCAGTAGCGCTGCTGTATGTAATTTGCGCCGAATTTTGTGCCCCCCCCCCTCTTTTCAACCATCTTCTCTACCGTGGTATAAGCAGGGGAGAGTCCGGGGAGCTTCCTCTCAGCGGTGCTGTGGAGAAAAAATGGCGCTGGTGAGTGCTGAGGGAGAAGCCCCGCCCCCTCGGCGGCGGGCTTCTGTCCCGCTTAAACTGTAAAATTGGCGGGGGCTCATACATATATACAGTGCCCAGCTGTTTATATGTTATATTTTTGCCAAAAAGAGGTTTATATTGCTGCCCAGGGTGCCCCCCCTGCGCCCTGCACCCTTACAGTGACCGGAGTATGTGAGGTGTATGGGAGCAATGGCGCACAGCTGCAGTGCTGTGCGTTACCTCAGTGAAGATCATGAACTCTGCGGAGCCCGTCTATCCCCATGGTCCTTACGGAGTCCCCAGCATCCTCTAGGACGTTAGAGAAACTAGGATTTTAATACCTACCGGTAAATCCTTTTCTCTTAGTCTGTAGAGGATGCTGGGCACCCGTCCCAGTGTGTACTGTGTCTGCAGTTATTAAATGGCCCTTAACTCCAGAACATTTATGTGGAGACAACTTTCCTGACTTGACCATCTTCCTTGGACGTTTTCCCCCTGTGTGACTGCTCCCCAGCCTCGGAGGGTTGCATCTGTGGTCCCTAGGATCCAGTGCTGGATCCCGAACCATCGCCCCTCTAGGAGGTGAGAACTGTGCAGCCACCAATGGAGTGAGATTCTGGTCTTGGAAGACAGGATTATCCTCCGGTGCATGTGTAGGTGGTATCCGGACCACTTGTCCTACAGGTCCCACTGGAACACTCTGGCATGGAACCTGCCAAACTGAATGGGCTCGTAGGCCACAACCATCTTCCCCAGCAACCAAATGCATTGATGGATTAACACTCTTGCTGGTTTCAGAATTTGTTTGACCAGACTCTGGATCTCCATAGCCTTTCCCCTGGAAGAAAACCTCTTCTGTGTCTAGTATGACTCCCAAAAACAACTACCGCGTCATTGGGACCAACTGCGATTTTGGCAAGTGTAGGAGCCAACCATGTTGTTGAAGAACTGTCAGGGAGACTGCAATGTTTTGCACCAACTGGTCCCTGGATCTCGCCTTTATCAGGAGATCATCCAAGTACGGGATAATTGTGACTCCTTGCTTGCGAAGGAGAACCATCATTTCCGCCATCACCCTGGTGAAAATCCTCGGAGCCGTGGACAGACCAAACGGCAATGTCTGAAATTGGTAATGACAATCCTGAATTGCAAACCTTAGGTAGCTTGATGCAGTGGCTAAATGGGAACATGTAAGTAGGCATCCTTTATGTCTACCAAAACCATGAAATCTCTTTCCTCCGGACTGGAGATCACTACCCTGAGAGATTCCATCTTGAAATTGAATTTCTTTAGGAAGAAATTGAGGGATTTCAGATTTTAGATTGGTCTGACTGAGCCGTCCGGCTTCGGGACCACGAAGAGGCTTGAATAAAAACCTTCTCCCTGCTGACTAAGGCCAATTTGAACAATCGGTGAGGGGGAACGTCTTGAAACCCCAGTTTGTACCCTTGGGACACTATTTGTAAAACCCACGAGTCCAGGTCCGAATGAATCCAGAACTGACTGAAGAGTTTTAGACGTGCCCCCACTGGTGTTGGCTCCTGCAAGAAAGCCCCAGCGTCATGCAGTGGATTTGGCAGAAGCAGAGGACAATCTCTGCTCCTGCGATCTTGAAGAGGCTACAGACCTCTTCCTTCTCCTTCCTCTACCTGCAAAGAAAGGGGAATCTTAACTTCTTGCATATCTATTGGGCCAAAATGACTGCGGTAGATAATGATGCGTCTTCATCCGTTGAGAGGGAACATAGGGCAAGAAGGTTGACTTACCTGCGGGAGCTGCCGAGATCAAATTAACTAGGCCGTCGCCAAACAAGGCTTCACCTTCATAGGGAAGAGACTCCCTTTCTTCTTGGAGTCAGCATCAGCATTCCCTTGGTGAATCCACAATGCCCTCCTATCCGAGACTGCCATGAAATTGGCCCGTGAACTCAAGAGTCCTATATCCCTTGCAGTCGTAAGTATGCTGCAGTGTCAACAGGCCAACTAAACCCTCCCCCCTCCTTTTACCCCATCACTTTGTCCAGTCCTTGTGGTCCATACTGTATTGCCATTATTATGCATGTTGCTGTGCTGGCCCTTTTCTGAATGTCCCTGCCACCGCCACCGAAGAGCTGGATAGCCCAGTATGAAAACCACCTGCCGGCCTCACTGACTGTCCGAGTCAAAGGCTCCATTTTTTTTTTAAAGATCCCTCTGCCAAGTTAAGGGGGGCTTAAGGGGGCCCCAGAGATATCAGTGTACTGGGGCCCAAGATTTCTGTTGCTGGCCCTGACCCTCAGGGGCGTATCTACCCCTTGGCCAGGATGTCACTTGCCAGGAGCACCATCCAGGTTTCAGTTGGGGGATTAGAGTTCATACAGTAATTAAATGTTTTCATATTGATAACTACATCTCCCAAGCATATACAGTGTGCTGGGGATGCTAACAAGCTTTATTTAAAAGTTTAAAAAACATTGCTTTTATAATTGCAATGGTTAAAAAGGGAGAGCTATAAATCAATTTATCAGTGAATGATCGCAGTTTGAGCCGTTACATTTTACTGAACCACCTATCCCTCCACACTCACTACCTGTCCTCAGGATACATTTACCATCCTGGCAGACGGTATACCGGCGGTCATTTGACCGATGTTGGAATCCTGACACCACTTGGGAGACTGGTGCCGGCACACAGACAGCCAACATCCCGAAGGTGAGTATTGGAGGGAGGGTTAGGAGTCGGACCAGGGGAGGTGGTGTAAGGGAAGGCACTAGGAGGGGGGGGGGGGGGGGTAGCCCTAGCTGCCACCCCCTGAGGGTTAGCCCTATCCGCCACCCCCCCAGAGGGTTAGTATTAGGATTGGGGATCATGTGACCTCTGGAATCCCGAGCGCCGGATGCCATACCCAACCCCCTTTACTTTTTCAGGCATTTCTATCTCTCCTCTCTCTATGGTGTTCCAATTGCCCACTTTCCCTTGTGCTTTACTCTCTCTCTCTCTCTCCTTTGTTTAGAGCATCAGTTTCTGTAGTCCACTTATACCCTTATTTTTTCCAGTGTTTCACTAACTCTCTGATGTAATGAGGATGTATGGTCTAGAGGGATCAGTAATGCATAGTACTGTATAGAGGCGTCAGGGATGTAGCGTAGGGAATAGAGGCGTCAGGGATGTAGCGTAGGGAATAGAGGCGTCAGGGATGTAGCGTAGGGAATAGAGGCGTCAGGGATGTGGCGTAGGGAATAGAGGCGTCAGGGATGTGGCGTAGGGAATAGAGGCGTCATGGATGTGGCGTAGGGAATAGAGGCGTCATGGATGTGGCGTAGGGAATAGAGGCGTCATGGATGTGGCGTAGGAAATAGAGGCGTCAGGGATGTGGCGTAGGAAATAGAGGCGTCAGGGATGTGGCGTAGGAAATAGAGGCGTCAGGGATGTGGCGTAGGGAATAGAGGCGTCAGGGATGTGGCGTAGGGAATAGAGGCGTCAGGGATGTGGCGTAGGGAATAGAGGCATCAGGGATGTGGCGTAGGGAATAGAGGTGTCAGGGATGTAGCGTAGGGAATATAGGCATCAGGGATGTACTAGCAGGTATATAGAGGTCAGTGTACTGTAAAGAGTGGTCAGTAATGCAGTGATGGTTATAGAAAGGTCAGTGATGTAGTGTAGGGTATAGAGGGGTCAGTTATGTAGTGTGGGGTAAAGAGGGGTCAGTAAAGATACTAAGCTGAAGTACTTAGAACACTTCTTGAATTAAGACACAACCTGCAAGAAAAAGTATGCAATATGGGTGAAAAGGCAAATGTCAGAGGTCTGATACAAGTGACCAGCTCCATACCTTGCACCACATAGCGTTATGTTAAACTGGGATATGTTCTTTTTTGGTGTGTGTGTGTGTGTGTGTGTGTGTGTGTGTGTGTGTGTGTGTGTGTGTGTGTGTGTGTGTGTGTGGGGGGGGTGTGTGGGTGCCAAAGGCTGCATGCCTTATTGCTCCTCCCCCATCCGGCTCCCAAGCACCTCTGCTGCCCAGTGATCCAGGAGCCTGCTGCTAGGAAGAAGTGGCCGAGCTTCAGCAAGCGAGTCTGGAAACTGGCGGAGGAAGTCATGATAACCAGATAATGGGGAGTGGAGAGCCAGTTCCAAGGTAATACTTTATACAGCTGGTTGAGATCCTGGTCGGTGGATATGGATTCCAAGAAAACCCTGGAGGTGCTTCCTTTCAAGGGAGACACTCTCTTTGGAGAAGACCTCAATAAGATTGTAGCTGATCTGGCTACTGCTAAAACAACTTGCCTACCTAGTATGACTCCTACCACGCAGAAGGCTAAAAGTACTTTTCCTTGGCCCTTTCATCGTCCAGGTAAAGCGTACCCATGGTCAGGCATACCCAAAGCAAGCTCATGCTTCCAGACCTGCCAAGCCCAGACTGAAGCAAGCCTGGGCTGCCCGTCAGCCTGCTTCCAAAACGGACAAGCCTGCCGCATGACGGGGCGGGCCTCCCTCTGGGGGATCCCAGGGTGGGGGGCCCGACTTCTAGGTTTGGCATAGAAAGGTATAATTCTAAGATAGAGAATTCTATTTGGAGCTCACCTTGTACTTTGTGAAGAAATAATCAGCATTGTGGCTGAGCAGATACATGTAGTGTGTGGCTGCAAACTGCATGGATCTGCTGCGTTGCAATGCTGGTACTTTTTTTTTTCAAAGTACCAATAGCTTCATATAATGTTAACAAATTTTATGCAGGATCAAATAGCTCAATGGGTAGGGTGTTTGATTAGAATTCAACAGGTTATAGGTTTGAAACCTGGGTATTGTAGTTTGAGATGTGTTATTTAATAAAGCATGTTATTCTGACTGCCGGCATCCTATCACCTGGGATATCATACTAAATAAATGGAGTTGATCAATTTTTTTTTTTTTTTTTATTAAACTAGGGACAATTTCCAGATACTTTTATTTATAACTGAGATTGCCCCCTGGAACTTCACATCAGTTGACAACTATGCATGAGTGGGCAGTGCTTGCCCTGGATCTGCCCACCCATTTGTGTGCCATCATAAAAGAAAGCATAACTGACCGTTATCCTGGGCGTACACTACACAATTATCTGTCAGGCTATCTATCCAGTCTGGATGGATGGAATAAAAATCTGGTAATGTATAGGAGCAAATGTCGATTAACCATTTGCTCCCAAACGCTAGAAAAGTGGTCAAAAATGGTCATTACACAAATTGGTTAAACCCAAAATTTAACCAATTTGTTTAGGGGACCATTTTTGTCCATTTTCTAGTGTTTGAGAGTAAATCGTTGATGGTCATTTGCTCACATAGATAACCGGATTTCTATTCCAATCAGCCAGTGTTGGAGAGATGGTCTGCCAGATTACATAATGCATACCAGAGCCATAACTAGACTTTTTAGTGCCCTGTGACAAAGAATTATATGCCCCCCCCCCCCCCCCCCCACTATTTTTGCAATATGGACAAAAGGCGCATGCCTCGTGGGGAAGGGGCATAACAAGATTGGTCTCAGAGAAAGCACATGAGATATGAAGATATATCTAGTATACTTGACACTCAATGGTTTGTGGTATTGCCGGGGGGCCCTCCTTAAATGCATATACAGTCACACATGGCTTGCTTGTGCAAATGGCATATCAGCAGTCAGCACTAACTGGTGACATGCCATTTGTACAAGTAAGCCATGTGTGACTAATATATAAACACACTTTATTAAATAACACCTCAAACTACCATACCCAGGATTCAAACCTATAACCTGTTGAATTCTAATCAAACACCCTACCCATTGAGCTACTTGATCCTGCATAAAAATTGTGAACATTATATGAAGCTATTGGTAATTTGCAAAAAAATATTATTAGCATTGCAACTCAGCAGATCAATGCAGTGTGCAGCCACACACTCCATATATCTGCTCAGCCACAATGCTGATTATTTCTTCACAAAGTACAAGGTGAGCTCCAAATAGAATTCTCTAGCTTAGATTATACCTTTCTATACAAGGGTAAATAGCTCAATTGTTTGACTGCAATGCCACAGGAAATGGTTTGGATCCAAGACAGTGTGACTGAATAATAAAGAAACCTTAAGATGAGTTCATGAATGTTGTATAAGTATTAGTGAGAGAAGGGGTCAGGAGCATGCTAGGCTGCAAAAAATAAGGTAGGCTGCAAGTGAAAGTAATGATCTCCTATATATTTTCCCAGATCTGTCACTCTGTGTGGCTAACTCTGGGGGAAGTCACAGCAATGGGCGGAGACGGCATCTGCAGGACGATACACCAGTGCCAGCAGCAGACCGTAACAAAGTGACAGATTAGGGAGAATATATAGGAGGTAGGGAGGTGGCCATGGTACATGGCTGACCAAGGGACACTAGCTCATGTACCCCTTTACCACTGAGGCTAGCCACCAAGGATGGACCTGTCACCAGTGCACATGCAATAACCTCTTCTGCTGCCCTCTTTGCAACTCAGATTGCCCAGTGCTCCCCTTCGCTAACAGTCCACAAAGTTTCCCCATTTCACGATCTGCCTCCTCACCGCCACTTTCATCTCTACAGCACACGCGCATATCATACAAGATCCCATCATGCGTACGTAGGTCTGAAATGCCAGAGGGAGGTTGGGGGGAGATTGGCATGCGCCAGCAACACCACACAGCTCACTGTGACCACAGTGGAGAGGCGCTGCAACAGGACAATACACCAACCTCGGAGCAAGGAACTGCGTCGGTCAGGAGGAGAACTATTTCAATAGCATAAAAAGGTTAGTGCGTCCCACCCTATGGACACCAGACTCATCAAGTCACTGTTGCCAGAGTCTCATACAATGACTCTGAACATCTAAGCACACTATTTGACTGTCCACACCCTGCTGTGCCTATTACCCATCTCCTCCACCACCCTCAACACTGACCCACACATCATTCACCCACAAAGATACAATAAAGGTAGTTTGGATAAATTAGCTAAATGAAATGGATTTAACCAATTTATCTAAATGACCATTTTTGGATGTTTTCCAGTGTTTGTGAGCAAATGGTCAATTGTCATTTGCTGCCACATATTAGCATAATTTTTTCAACTAGAAAAAAAAAATTGGACAGATAATCTAAGTGTGGATCCAGTTTAAAGGTCCGTATTCACGGCCCGATTTTGGGGAGAGATGTGTGCTGAGCGAACTGCTCAGCACACATCTCTCCCCCCGCTCAGCACAGCGTGATGTGTGCTGAGCGTACGGGGGTGGGGGGGGGGGCGCTCATTTCACCCACTGTGTAGGGCATTCTGTGTGTATCCAGCTTAACAGGTGTGAGCATCATACAACTACTGACTTGCGAGTAACTATACAGCAGCTCCATACCTTGTGACTTGAAGAAACACCAGTTAACCCCGGGAATGCTGCAGTCAAAGCAACAATTCCTCTTCTTACATTCCGCTGCACTTATTGTGGGGTAGCCGCAATCCCTTCTGCTGTACGGTTCCACATTACATTGTTTCTTGTCACTTCCTGTTGATGCAGTAAGGAAACATCCAGGAATTACAGCAGCTTAGTTTTTTTTTTTTTTTTAACTGGTGCAATTTAGCTAAAACAGCTAACAGGAAATTTCCACTTAAATGGTATTTTCTAATCTTATCTGACCATGACTAAGAATAAAGGATACACAAGATAAACTCTTATAGCTATGGACCTTATCCATGTTTAAGCTCCATCAAATCTGTAATCAATAGCACTACATGCTCCCACTCTACCACTGTACTGTATACTCTACCTGTGTTTTTAAGGTAAAAACACCATTTAACCCCAGTGACACTTGAATTAAAGCAGCAGCCTCTATAATAGCATTCTTTAGCATTAATCACAGGAAATCTGCAATCTTCACGCTCTTTGATAGCCATGCTACATTGCTGTTTACTTGGATGGAGCAGAGAGCACAACATCAGGACATAGGAAATATTACAATGCATGATAAGAAAGGTGTGAGCTCTACAGCAAGGCCTCTAACCCTTTGCCAGTGCAAAATACATAGGGCTTAACTCAGATCTGATCACAGCAGCAAATTTATTAGCTAAAACCATGTACACTGCAGGGGGGGGGGGTGTATAATATGTGCAGAGAGAGTTAGATTTTGGTGCGGTGTGTTCAAACTGAAATCTAAATTGCAGTGTAAAATCAAAATAGCCAGTATTTACCCTGCACACAAACAATATAACCCACCTAAATCTCTCTGCAAATGTTATATCTGCCCCCCCATCCCTGCAGTGCACATGGTTTTGCCCACTAGCTAACAAATTTGCTGCATCTGGGAATTACAGCATCTTAATATTTCTTTTTACAGAAGGTTCAGCAAATTAAATTATTTAGTGAAATACTGTAATCATAACAGTTACAGGGATATTGTAGGTAGATTTATTGTCAGTGGATAAATGTAAAAATTAAACCCTTAGGCATAGTTCCCAAATGCTGTCATTGCAATCCAGATTTTAAGGATATCATGCTTGAGCACAGGTGACTTAATTAGAACTTCGGTCAATGTGAATTAACCATTGGACTCAACCATGGTTATCCTTAAAACCCAGGGGTCTATTTAAGATCGATCTTAATCGATGTTGGGCTTCCAGGTTGAAAAAAAAACACACATTTACTAACATTTTAAAATTTATATAAAAAATCATCTGTTCGTAAATGCAGTGCACATGGTTTTGCCCAACTGCTAACAAAAATCCTGCTGCGATCAACTCAGAATTACCCCCCATGGCCCTCATTCCGAGTTGTTCGCTCGCAAGCTGCTTTTAGCAGCATTGCACACGCTAAGCCGCCGCCTACTGGGAGTGAATCTTAGCATCTTAAAATTGCGAACGAAAGATTTGCAATATTGCGATAAGACATCTCTGTGCAGTTTCTGAGTAGCTCGAGACTTACTCTGCCAGTGCGATCAGTTCAGTGCTTGTCGTTCCTGGTTTGACGTCACAAACACACCCAGCGTTCGCCCAGACACTCCTCCGTTTCTCCAGCCATTACCGCGTTTTTCCCAGAAACGGTAGCATTTTTTCCCACACGCCCCTAAAACGGTCTGTTTCCGCCCAGAAACACCCACTTCCTGTCAATCACATTACGATCACCAGAACGATGAAAAAACCGTGAGTAATATTCCTAACTGCATAGCAAATTTACTTGGCGCAGTCGCAGTGCGAACATTGCGCATGCGCATTAAGCTGAAAATCGCTGCGATGCGAAGAAAATTACCGAGCGAACAACTCGGAATGACCACCTATGTGCACTGCAGGGAAGGCAGATTTAACATGTGCAGAGAGAGTTAGATTTGGGTGTGGTCTGTTCAATCTGCAATCTAATTTGCAGTGTAAAAATAAAGCAGTCAGTATTTACCCTGCACAGAAACAAAATAACTCACCCAAATCTAACTCTTTCTGCACATGTTATATCTGCCTCCCCTGCAGTACACATGGTTTTGCCCAACTGCTAACAAAATTCCTGCTGCGATCAACTTGGAATTACCCCCATCGAATTACCCCCATTTTCACACTGCTCGTGTATATAAGACATAGGGCCTAATTCAGTTTGGATCGTAATACGCGTTCCAACCGCAAAAACTATGAAGAGGATGGGGGCATATACGCAGGGTCCATCCTGTGCGTGTGCCTACATTTTCTCCGGGTGCCCCGCAGAAAATGCGAATGCCTCTGCCTGTCAATCAGTAGAGGGCGTACCTTCGCAGGTATATCGCGATCATGAGCCATGTCTCCCATTTTTGTCATTATAGGTGATCTGTGAGCTGCTGGCCATGCCCCAGCCCCTCTGTCTCCCGTGAATAGACATTGAGGCTTATTCAGACCAGATCGCTTCAATTTATTTTCACCCAGCGGGCAATCAGGTCTGCACATGCGTATGCGCCACAATGCGTAAGTGCGACGGTCCGGAGATCACAAGAAGATTGACAAGAAGAGGGTGTTTGTGTGGGTGGCAACTGAATGTTTCTAGGGAGTGTCCGGAAAAACCCTGGAGGGACCGGGCGTTTTGTGGGAGGATTTGTGACGTCACCTCAATGGCTGAGTAAGTGCTGAGCTGTGCAGCTCTTGTGCACATGTGATCACACACCTGCACAGCAAATTTTCCCTTCCGCTGTAGGCGGCAACTACCTGATTACAGGGATGCAAAAAACACACCCTAGCGATCAGGTCTGAATTACCCACAATGTGCATATTTGCAGAGCAACAAGCTACAGGGAGCCATCCCCCCCCCCCCCCCCGTTCCCCATGACTATGGGACACTGCGGCCCCCACAGGGGGGGGGGTTGTTTTGGTTAGCTGGACATTCCCAAAAAAAGTGACTGTCCTGCAAAAATTGGTATAGTTGGGAGGTATGTTCAAATACATTTATTGTTTTGCATGCAGGGTAAATACTGGCTTCTTTGACATTTAGCCACAAATGCTGCACAGCTGAATTACAGTATTACACTGCAATTAACAGTTATGCTAGGACATTCCCCCTCCCAAATCTACCTCTCTCTGCATGTTACATCTGTCCCACAGTGGCGTGCGGTGAGGTCAGTGGCTAGTGAGGCACTACAGCCATAATTTCCGCCGAATCCTGCCGATGACCCTTAGCCAATGCCCGCTACTGCCTCTGAGCCGATACCCGCTGCCACCGCCAATGGCTTACAAACTCTCCCACAATCAACTGACCCAGCCCTCCACCACTAATTTCTATCTCAGTCCGATACCGCCAATGCCCGCTGCCTGCCTGCTCATTGTTCTTGTTATATATTATACATTTTTAAAGAGAAAAAAAATGAGTGTTTGGGACTGGGAAGGGTGAGGGAGGAGGACATGAATGCAATTTTGTTGTCCAGGGCTTCCATTAACTTAAAGGAGAAGGGTCTGAATGGGTTAAAAAAAATGCGTGAGGTCCCCCCTCCTTAGTATAACCAGCCTCGGGCTCTTTGAGCCGGTCCTGGTTATTTAAATACTGGGGGGAAAATTGGACAGGGGTTCCCCGTATTTAGACAACCAGCACCGGGCTCTTAGAACGGTCCAGGTTCCAAAAATACGTGGGACAAAAGATGTAGGGGTCCCCCATATTTTTAAAACCAGCACCGGGCTCCACTAGCCAGAGAGATAATGCCACAGCCGGGGGACACTTTTATGTAGGTCCCTGCGGCCCTGGCATTACCCCTCCAACTAGTCACCCCTGGCCGGGGTTCCCTGGAGGAGTGGGGACCCCTTAAATCAAGAGGTTCCTCCCCTCGAGGCACCCAAGGGCCAGAGGTAAAGCCCGAGGCTGTCCCCAGCACCCCTGGGTGGTGGGTGCCGGGCTGATAGCCATGTGTGTAAAAAAATAATATTGTTTTTTGTTGTTGTGGAACTACAAGGCCCAGCAAGCCTCCCCCGCTTGCTGGTACTTGGAGAACCTCAAGTACCAGCAGGCGGGGAAATAACGGGCTTGCTGGTACCTGTAGTTCTACAACAACAAAAAATACCCAAATAAAAACACAAACACACACAGCGTGACAGTAAAATTATTGAGACAGGCTGTAGCATGTGGGTGCATGTAACCCTATAAAAGTGATGGATTGGGTGACTATTACAATACCCACTGTTGCTGTCTGAAAAATTATGGATTTATAGATTGCTCTGCCGAGACATGTTTTTTTTCTAAAATGCACCACAGGTATGGATGGATAGTATACTTGACGACACAGAGGTAGGTAGAGCAGTGGCCTACTGTACCGTACTGCTATATATTATATTATTTATTATTATTATTATCCTTTATTTATATGGCGCCACAAGGGTTCCGCAGTGCCCAATTACAGAGTACATAAACAAATAATCAAACAGGAAAACAGCAACTTACAGTTGACGACAATATAGGACAAGTACAGGGTAAATAAACATAGCTACATCAGCAGATGACACTGGAATAAGTATCAGGTGGCAGAAGACTGCTGGATTTGGTGCAGCTGAAGATTATTAAAGTAAGAAAAGAGTAAGCACATGAGGGAAGAGGGCCCTGCTCGTGAGAGCTTACATTCTAAAAGGGAGGGGTAGACAGACAGGGGTGAGACAGATGGGGTACATAGAGAGCGTGGAACAGAGGTTTAGGATGAGATTTGTCTGGGTTTGGTGAAGAAGTGGGTTTTGAGAGCCCGTTTGAAGTTTTGTAGAGAGGTGGAGAGTCTGAGGGGGAGAGGTAGGGAATTCCAGAGAAGTGGTGCAGCACGTGAAAAATCTTGGAGGTAGGAGTGGGAGGAAGTAATCCGTAGGCAGGAGTCGGTGTGCATTAGCAGAGCGAAGAGGACGGGTGGGAGTGTAAAGCGAGATAAGATCAGAGATGTAGATGGGAGAGGAGTGGGTGAGGGCTTTGTAAGCAAGTGTGAGAAGCTTGAAATGGATTCTGAAAGGGAAGGGGAGCCAGTGAAGGACTAGTAAGAGAGGAGAGGTGGACGTAGTGCGTTTGGTGAGGAAAATGAGCCGGGAAGCAGCATTGAGGATAGATTGGAGTGGAGAGAGGTATTTGTCAGGAATGCCAGTCAGGAAGAGATTACAGCAGTCCAGTCTGGAGATGACCAGTGAGTGGATAAGAGTCTTAGTAGCATCCTGGGTCAGAAAGGGTCTGATCCTGGAAATATTTTTTAGATGAAAACGGCAGGTTTGTGAGAGGTGCTGAATGTGTGGTTTGAAGGAGAGGGAGGAGTCAAGGATTACTCCAAGACAGCGCACTTGGGGGGTAGAGGAGATAGTAGTGCCATCAATAGATAATGAGATTGTAGGAGGTGAGGTTATGCGGGAGGGAGGGAAGATGATCAGCTCGGTCTTAGACATGTTAAGTTTAAGAAAGAGCTGGGACATCCAGGAAGAGATAGCAGAGAGACAGTTGGAGATACGAGTGAGGAGAGTAGGGGAGAGGTCTGGAGAGGAAAGATAGATTTGAGTGTCATCAGCATAGAGATGATATTGGAAACCAAAAGAACTAATGAGCTTACTTAGTGAGGACGTATAGAGAGAGAAGAGAAGAGGACCAAGGACAGAACCTTGGGGTACCCCTACAGTTAGTGGAAGTGAGGGGGAGGTGGAGTCATGAGAGGAGACAGAGAATGAACGGTCAGAAAGGTAGGACGACAACCAAGAGAGGGCTGTGTTACGCAGACCAATGGAGTGAAGGATTTGCAGTAGGAGAGGATGGTCCACAGTGTCAAAAGCAGCAGAGAGATCAAGTAGAATAAGTAGAGAGTAGTGTCCCTTAGATTTAGCAGCATGGAGGTCATTGCATACTTTTGTAAGGGCAGTTTCAGTGGAGTGGAGAGGACGGAAGCAAGACTGGAATGGGTCAAGCAGTGAGTGTGAGGAAAGAAAGGAAGTAAGGCGGTTGTAGACAATACGCTCAAGGAGTTTGGAGGCAAAAGGGAGGAGAGAGATGGGTCGGTAGTTGGAGAGAGTGTTTGGATCAAGGGTAGGTTTTTTAAGAATAGGAGAGATGAGAGCGTGCTTGAAGGCAGAGGGGACAGTGCCTGATGAGAGGGAGAGATTGAGAAGGTGGGAAAGATGGGAAAAAGCAGAAGAAGAGAGGTGGCAAAGGAGGCAGGAGGGGATTGGGTCAAGTGGGGAGGTGGTGAGGGGACAGGAACGAATGAGGGCCATGACTTCCTCTCCAGATGCATGGGAGAAAGATGACAGAGTTGGTGCGAGGGATGGGGAGGGTTCGTAAGGGTTGCGAGAAGGCTGGTTACTGATAGTCTGGTGTGATGTGATGTCCTGACGTATGGAGTCAATTTTGGATGTGAAGTAAGTGGCAAAGTCAAGAGCAGAGAGTGAGGAAGGGAGATGAGGTGGAGGTGGGCAGAGGAGTGAGTTGAGAGTGGCAAAGAGGCGCCGGGGGTTGGAAGACTGGGAGGAGATGAGGTTCTTGAAGTATGACTGTTTAGCAAGAGAAAGGGCAGCACTGAAGGATGAGAGCATAAGTTTGAAATGGAGGAAGTCTGCCTTAGAGCGTGATTTCCTCCAGTGTCGCTCAGCCGTACGTGAGCATTTTTGCAGATATCTGGTGCATTTGGTGTGCCAGGGTTGAGGTGTTAATTAGAGATGAGCGGGTTCGGTTTCTCTGAATCCGAACCCGCACGAACTTCATGTTTTTTTCACGGGTCCGAGCAGACTCGGATCCTCCCGCCTTGCTCGGTTAACCCGAGCGCGCCCGAACGTCATCATGACGCTGTCGGATTCTCGCGAGACTCGGAT
The DNA here is from genome assembly GCF_028390025.1 of Pseudophryne corroboree. Taxonomy (NCBI): domain Eukaryota; kingdom Metazoa; phylum Chordata; class Amphibia; order Anura; family Myobatrachidae; genus Pseudophryne; species Pseudophryne corroboree. The sequence continues at coordinate 150,263 of NW_026967924.1, forward strand.
TCTATATAAGGAGCCGCGCGTCGCCGCCATTTTCACACGTGCATTGAGATTGATAGGGAGAGGACGTGGCTGGCGTCCTCTCCATTTAGATTAGGGTTGAGAGAGAGAGAGATTGACCTGAGGCTGTGATACTGTAGAAGAGAGTGCAGAGTTTAGTGACTGACGACCACAGTGACCACCAGACAGTGCAGTTGTTTGTTTTATTTAATATATCCGTTCTCTGCCTGAAAAAAACGATACACACAGTGACTCAGTCACATACCATATCTGTGTGCACTGCTCAGCCCAGTGTGCTGCATCAATGTATATATATATCTGACTGTGCTCAGCTCACACAGCTTATAATTGTGGGGGAGACTGGGGAGCACTGCAGTGCCAGTTATAGGTTATAGCAGGAGCCAGGAGTACATAATATTATATTAAAATTAAACAGTGCACACTTTTGCTGCAGGAGTGCCACTGCCAGTGTGACTAGTGACCAGTGACCTGACCACCAGTATATATAATATTAGTAGTATACTATCTCTTTATCAACCAGTCTATATTAGCAGCAGACACAGTACAGTGCGGTAGTTCACGGCTGTGGCTACCTCTGTGTCGGCACTCGGCAGCCCGTCCATAATTGTATATACCACCTAACCGTGGTTTTTTTTTCTTTCTTTATAGTCATACTAGTTACGAGTATACTATCTCTTTATCAACCAGTCTATATTAGCAGCAGACACAGTACAGTGCGGTAGTTCACGGCTGTGGCTACCTCTGTGTCGGCACTCGGCAGCCCGTCCATAATTGTATATACCACCTAACCGTGGTTTTTTTTTCTTTCTTTATACATACATACTAGTTACGAGTATACTATCTCTTTATCAACCAGTCTATATTAGCAGCAGACACAGTACAGTGCGGTAGTTCACGGCTGTGGCTACCTCTGTGTCGGCACTCGGCAGCCCGTCCATAATTGTATATACCACCTAACCGTGGTTTTTTTTTTCTTTCTTTATACATACATACTAGTTACGAGTATACTATCTCTTTATCAACCAGTCTATATATTAGCAGCAGACACAGTACAGTGCGGTAGTTCACGGCTGTGGCTACCTCTGTGTCGGCACTCGGCAGCCCGTCCATAATTGTATATACCACCTAACCGTGGTTTTTTTTTCTTTCTTTATACATACATACTAGTTACGAGTATACTATCTCTTTATCAACCAGTCTATATTAGCAGCAGACACAGTACAGTGCGGTAGTTCACGGCTGTGGCTACCTCTGTGTCGGCACTCGGCAGCCCGTCCATAATTGTATATACCACCTAACCGTGGTTTTTTTTTCTTTCTTTATACATACATACTAGTTACGAGTATACTATCTCTTTATCAACCAGTCTATATATTAGCAGCAGACACAGTACAGTGCGGTAGTTCACGGCTGTGGCTACCTCTGTGTCGTCACTCGGCAGCCCGTCCATAATTGTATATACCACCTAACCGTGGTTTTTTTTTCTTTCTTTATACATACATACTAGTTACGAGTATACTATCTCTTTATCAACCAGTCTATATATTAGCAGCAGACACAGTACAGTGCGGTAGTTCACGGCTGTGGCTACCTCTGTGTCGGCACTCGGCAGCCCGTCCATAATTGTATATACCACCTAACCGTGGTTTTTTTTTCTTTCTTTATACATACATACTAGTTACGAGTATACTATCTCTTTATCAACCAGTCTATATTAGCAGCAGACACAGTACAGTGCGGTAGTTCACGGCTGTGGCTACCTCTGTGTCGGCACTCGGCAGCCCGTCCATAATTGTATATACCACCTAACCGTGGTTTTTTTTTCTTTCTTTATACATACATACTAGTTACGAGTATACTATCTCTTTATCAACCAGTCTATATATTAGCAGCAGACACAGTACAGTGCGGTAGTTCACGGCTGTGGCTACCTCTGTGTCGGCACTCGGCAGCCCGTCCATAATTGTATATACCACCTAACCGTGGTTTTTTTTTCTTTCTTTATACATACATACTAGTTACGAGTATACTATCTCTTTATCAACCAATCTATATTAGCAGCAGACACAGTACAGTGCGGTAGTTCACGGCTGTGGCTACCTCTGTGTCTGCACTCGGCAGGCAGTCCGTCCATAATTGTATACCACCTAACCGTGGTTTTTTTTTCTTTCTTCTTTATACATACATACATAGTTACATAGACATCTCTTTATCAACCAGTCTATATTAGCAGCAGACACAGTACAGTACGGTAGTTCACGGCTGTGGCTACCTCTGTGTCTGCACTCGGCAGGCAGTCCATAATTGTATACTAGTATCCATCTCCATTGTTTACCTGAGGTGCCTTTTAGTTGTGCCTATTAAAATATGGAGAACAAAAATGTTGAGGTTCCAAAATTAGGGAAAGATCAAGATCCACTTCCACCTCGTGCTGAAGCTGCTGCCACTAGTCATGGCCGAGACGATGAAATGCCAGCAACGTCGTCTGCCAAGGCCGATGCCCAATGTCATAGTACAGAGCATGTCAAATCCAAAACACCAAATATCAGAAAAAAAAGGACTCCAAAACCTAAAATAAAATTGTCGGAGGAGAAGCGTAAACTTGCCAATATGCCATTTACGACACGGAGTGGCAAGGAACGGCTGAGGCCCTGGCCTATGTTCATGGCTAGTGGTTCAGCTTCACATGAGGATGGAAGCACTCAGCCTCTCGCTAGAAAAATGAAAAGACTCAAGCTGGCAAAAGCAGCACAGCAAAGAACTGTGCATTCTTCGAAATCCCAAATCCACAAGGAGAGTCCAATTGTGTCGGTTGCGATGCCTGACCTTCCCAACACTGGACGTGAAGAGCATGCGCCTTCCACCATTTGCACGCCCCCTGCAAGTGCTGGAAGGAGCACCCGCAGTCCAGTTCCTGATAGTCAGATTGAAGATGTCAGTGTTGAAGTACACCAGGATGAGGAGGATATGGGTGTTGCTGGCGCTGGGGAGGAAATTGACCAGGAGGATTCTGATGGTGAGGTGGTTTGTTTAAGTCAGGCACCCGGGGAGACACCTGTTGTCCGTGGGAGGAATATGGCCGTTGACATGCCAGGTGAAAATACCAAAAAAATCAGCTCTTCGGTGTGGAGGTATTTCACCAGAAATGCGGACAACAGGTGTCAAGCCGTGTGTTCCCTTTGTCAAGCTGTAATAAGTAGGGGTAAGGACGTTAACCACCTCGGAACATCCTCCCTTATACGTCACCTGCAGCGCATTCATAATAAGTCAGTGACAAGTTCAAAAACTTTGGGTGACAGCGGAAGCAGTCCACTGACCAGTAAATCCCTTCCTCTTGTAACCAAGCTCATGCAAACCACCCCACCAACTCCCTCAGTGTCAATTTCCTCCTTCCCCAGGAATGCCAATAGTCCTGCAGGCCATGTCACTGGCAATTCTGACGATTCCTCTCCTGCCTGGGATTCCTCCGATGCATCCTTGCGTGTAACGCCTACTGCTGCTGGCGCTGCTGTTGTTGCTGCTGGGAGTCGATGGTCATCCCAGAGGGGAAGTCGTAAGCCCACTTGTACTACTTCCAGTAAGCAATTGACTGTTCAACAGTCCTTTGCGAGGAAGATGAAATATCACAGCAGTCATCCTGCTGCAAAGCGGATAACTGAGGCCTTGACAACTATGTTGGTGTTAGACGTGCGTCCGGTATCCGCCGTTAGTTCACAGGGAACTAGACAATTTATTGAGGCAGTGTGCCCCCGTTACCAAATACCATCTAGGTTCCACTTCTCTAGGCAGGCGATACCGAGAATGTACACGGACGTCAGAAAAAGACTCACCAGTGTCCTAAAAAATGCAGTTGTACCCAATGTCCACTTAACCACGGACATGTGGACAAGTGGAGCAGGGCAGGGTCAGGACTATATGACTGTGACAGCCCACTGGGTAGATGTATGGACTCCCGCCGCAAGAACAGCAGCGGCGGCACCAGTAGCAGCATCTCGCAAACGCCAACTCTTTCCTAGGCAGGCTACGCTTTGTATCACCGCTTTCCAGAATACGCACACAGCTGAAAACCTCTTACGGCAACTGAGGAAGATCATCGCGGAATGGCTTACCCCAATTGGACTCTCCTGTGGATTTGTGGCATCGGACAACGCCAGCAATATTGTGTGTGCATTAAATATGGGCAAATTCCAGCACGTCCCATGTTTTGCACATACCTTGAATTTGGTGGTGCAGAATTTTTTAAAAAACGACAGGGGCGTGCAAGAGATGCTGTCGGTGGCCAGAAGAATTGCGGGACACTTTCGGCGTACAGGCACTACGTACAGAAGACTGGAGCACCACCACAAACTACTGAACCTGCCCTGCCATCATCTGAAGCAAGAAGTGGTAACGAGGTGGAATTCAACCCTCTATATGCTTCAGAGGTTGGAG